>NW_028263377.1:11895636-12197302 GCF_051168715.1 Poecilia mexicana | reverse complement strand
GGAGTTTTTGTTCAGTGTTTCTGCTTTTTGTGTCACTGTGACTATCGAGCGCAGTAATAAACAGCAGAATCTGCAGCTGTCAGGCTGTTCATCTGCAGATACACCTGACTTCTGCTGTTGTCTCTGGAGATGGTGAACCGGCCTCTTACTGAGTCAGAGTAGTAGATGTAGGTGCTGGTGTCACTAATAGTAGCGACCCACTCCAGTCCTTTTCCAGCTGCCTGTCTGACCCAAGCATTCCAGTAATGGCCACCAAATCCAGAATATGTGCAGGTCAGTCTGTGAGATTCTCCAGGCCTTTTAACCACTGATTCAGACTGAGTCAGTGTTTGACCATCAGTTCCTGCAGAAAAAACATACCAATATTTCTTGTCTTGCCTCCATTTCTTTACATCAATCATGAAACTTTTCTTTTCTTACCGCTCCAGTGTAAGTACATAATAATAACAGCAAGGAAAACCTTAAATGTAATCATTGTAGAAGCCATTTGTCTCTCTTCATGCTGTGTTCACCACTAATTCATTGCTGCTCTTAAACTAACAGATATATAAAAATGTAGCAGACAGCATTTGCATTGACTCCTCCTCTTGAAGACGAAACACAAATCGTCTGATCAAAAACAGCAAAGTTGGACAATTACTTCAGGTTAGATTTAGATATGTTGATGTTGGAATTAATGTTTTAAAAAATAGATATGGATTCCTGTTTTTCCAAAACACATAAAGCTTTACAACAGTTTTCACTTGTTTCTTCACAAACTGTCATATTAAGTTAAATTAGAAATCATAAATCAACAATGAAACTTGAACATAGATTGTTTAAGAAATTACATTTAATCAGATATTTATGCATTTGAAAGATTTTTGTGGATGTTTCACTCTTATATTGTCACATGATGTTCTGCGCAAAACTTTTTGTAAAGTTTTTATTAAACACAATTTTCACTTACTAAATATGTTTGTCTTTTTTTTTTCTTCTTTGCTTTACAAATTAAGGTGAGTTATAGTTAGATTTGAAATCAGTGCTGGATTCCAGATAGATCTGGAAACAATGATATTTGTGTGTGTTAGAAAAAAACAATATCTTAACAACATTGGGGTTAGAATCAGGTGCATATATCTCTGTATGTTTTATGTTTTCAGTCCTGCTTAAGTTGAATAAGCCAAATTGTAGGAATATAATATTTTCATTATATCATTGTTGATGACAAAAAAATATTTTTTCAGCCAATTGAATGTTTCTGACAAACCTGTTAGTGGAAGTTGAAACACATTATTTATATAAAATTATGTTTTAAGTCAATGTCAACTTGAATGTTCTGTTATAAATATAACAGTTTAAATTTTCTGAATCACAATCAGCTTCATTCACCAACTCTGTGCTCACAAATGATGATTTTTAATTAAACATATAAAAAGAGGAGACCATAACTATATTTTTGTTGTGGATCTATTTCTGCAATGTTTTTACAAAAGAGCAAAATAAGGTTCACAAAGTTTCCAGAGATGGAGAGAGGTGTTAGGGCTCCCCTGTGGTGGCTTCTTGTTAAAACTATTCATGCTCTGAGGAGTTTTTGTTCAGTGTTTCTGCTTTTTGTGTCACTGTGTCTCTCGAGCGCAGTAATAAACAGCAGAATCTGCAGCTGTCAGGCTGTTCATCTGCAGATAAACCTGACTTCTGCTGTTGTCTCTGGAGATGGTGAACCGGCCTCTTACTGAGTCAGAGTAGTAGATGCCGCCACTGTTATACCAGATATAAGCGATCCATTCCGGTCCTTTTCCAGCTGCCTGTCTGACCCAGTGCATGTCAGGATTGCCAAGCCCAGAATATGTGCAGGTCAGTCTGTGAGATTCTCCAGGCCTTTTAACCACTGATTCAGACTCAGTCAGTGTTTGACCATCAGTTCCTGCAGAAAAACAGATAATTATTGACTGTCTCACCACCATCTCTTTTCATCAGTCATGAATTTGTTTAAAAAAAAATAATCTTTTTTTTCTCACCATTTCAGTTTAAAGACAAAATAATAAAGGCAAGGAAAACATGAAATCTAATCATTTTAGAAGCCATTTGTCTCTCTTCATACTGTGTTCACCACTAATTCACTGCTGCTCTTAAACTAACAGACATGTGAAAATGAAGCATCTAGTATTTGCATTGACTCCTCCTCATGAAGAAGAAGCACAAATTATCTGATCAATAAAAGCAAATTTGGACGATTTTTTCAGGTTATTTTCAAACATTTTGATATCTGAAGACATTTTTAAACAATTTGATCTGGATTCTTGTTAGCAAAACATATAAAGCTTTACAGCAGATTTCACTTATTTCTACAAAAATTGTCAAATTATGTTGAAATCATGAATCAACAATGAAACTTGAACACAATTTGTTTAAGGAATTCCTTTTAATCTGATGTTTTTGCATTTTAGAACCTTTTAGTGGATGTTTCACTCTTGTATTGCCACATAATGTTCTATACAAAACACTGCATTTTATTAAATTCACTGTTTGCTTACTAGACATGTTTGTCCCTTCCTTTTCTTGCATTAAACATTAATCAAGTGAGTTAGAGTCAGAGATTATATCAATGACGGATTCCAGCTAAACCTGGGAAAAGAAAAGTTATTGGTATAGTTTCGGAAGAACTATTTTAACAACATTGGGGTTTAGTTTAATATGGCGCATGTATCTTCTGTATATTTTTGCGTCTCCAGTCCTGCTTGTGTTTTATATATATATATATATATATATATATATATATATATATATATATATATGTATATATATATATATATATATATATATATATATATATATATATATATATATATATATATATATATATACATATATATATACATCTTGTTTAAAGAATTACATTTAATATGATCTTTATGCATTTGGAATCTGTATGTGGATGTGTTTCAGTCCTGTACTGCCACATGATGTTGCATTTGCAGTGACTCCTCCTCTTTAGGAAGAAACAGGATCCATTTAATGTATGAAAACAAAATTGGTAGAAAATTTAAGGCTTATTGCAGATTTTACATATTTCTATATCAACCGTTACATTATTTCTAAAACAAAACTCAACTAACAAAATTTGAAAAGAAAATAAATTGTTGTAAATATTTTATTTCTCACCTGTTATGTAATTTTCATTTATGTATGTATTTATGGAATAATAAAACAAAAATATTTTCACTTGAACCACATGATGGTGAAAATCTGGAGAAACAGGAAATCATAAACTATAACATGAACTGTTTTTAACAGAGTGTGTAACTATTGTATCGTCACCTTTTGTTCTGTGCACAACTTTGTTTAATGTTAATGTATTTTATATTTAAAATAAAAACATTAAGATATATCAAACATTCTACAGGTAGGATTACTTTGAATTGATGTCTGTGTTTATTTTTAAGTCTAATCTAAAATATTAATGCAAAACCTATTTCTAATGGAGTTTAAATCTTTAGAATAGTCCCAACGTTATTTCTTCTGTGGGCAGCTTCTGGTAAATCTAAATTTGTTGGTTGTGATCAAGAAAACTGTGGTTAGGGCTCCCCCTGTGGTGCTCCTTGGTAAGATTATTCAAGCTCTGTGAAGTTTTTGTTCAGTGTTTCTGCTTTCTGTGTCACTGTGGCTGTCGAGCGCAGTAATAAACAGCAGAATCTCCAGCTGTCAGGCTGTTCATCTGCAGATACACCTGACTTCTGCTGTTGTCTCTGGAGATGGTGAACCGGCCTCTTACTGAGTCAGAGTAGTAGATGGTGCCGCTGCTCCAGCTGATATAAGCGATCCATTCCAGACCTTTTCCAGTTGCCTGTCTGATCCAAGCTATGTGAGGATTACCAAGCCCAGAATATGTGCAGGTCAGTCTGTGAGATTCTCCAGGCCTTTTAACCACTGATTCAGACTCAGTCAGTGTTTGACCATCAGTTCCTGCAGAAAAACAGATAATTATTTATTGTCTCACCACCATCTCTTTTCATCAATCACAATGTTGGTTAAAAACATGTCTGTTCTTACCACTACAGTTTGCAGACAATATGATAGCAGCAAGGAAAACCTTAAATCTAATCATTGTGGAAGCCATTTGTCTCTGTTCTTACTGTGTTCACCACTAATTCACTGCTGCTCTTAAACTAACAGACATGTAAAAGTGGAGCTGTCAGCATTTGCATTGACTCCTCCTCTTGAAGAAGAAACACAAATTATCTGATCAAAAAAAGCAAAGTTGAACAATTATTTCAGATTATTTTCAGACATTTTCATATTTGAATTCATTTTTAAAAAATTTTATGTGGATTCCTGTTTTACCAAAATATTTAAAGCTTTACAGCAGTTTTCACTTGTTTCTACTCAAACTGTCATATTAAGTTATTTTGAAATCATCAACAATGAAACTTGAACACAAATTGTTCAAGAATTTAATTTAATCTAATTTAATTTAATTAATTAATTTAATTTAATTTAATTTAATTTCTAATTTAATTTAATCTAATTAATTTAAGTTTAATCTGATCTTTATGCATTTGGAATCTTTTGGATTGTTCGGTGCAGAACCCTACATTTTATTAAACACAATGTTTGCTTACTAAACATGTTTGTCTCTTTTTTTCCCCTTGTGTTAAACATTAACCAAATGAGTTAGAGTTAATCATTAAATTATTCATGGATTCCAGACAGACCATTAAAGGTAGTTGTATTAGGAAAAACAAATGTAACAACATTGGGGTTTTTAGAGTTTAGGATATAGTGCATGTATCCTCCATATGTTTTATGTTTTCAGTCCTGCTTGTGTTGATTAAACCAAATAAGAAGAATATAATATTTGTATTATATCATTGTTGATGACAAAAAAATATATGTTTTTCAGCCAACTGAGTGTTTCTGATAAACCTGTTAGTGGAAGTTGAAACACATTGTTTATATAAAATTATGTTTTAAGTCAATGTCGTCTTGAATGTTGCGTTATAAATATAACAGTTTAAATTTTTTGAATCAGAATCAGCTTCATTCACCAACTCTGTGCTCACAAATGAGGAATGTGTTTGTTCATTTTCATTAAACGTATAAAAAGAGGAGACAAAAACGATATTTTTGTTGTGGATCTATTTCTGCAATGTTTTTACAAAAGAGCAAAATAAGGTTGACAAAGTTTCCAGAGATTAAAAATGAACTGAAAGCTCCTCCTTTGGTGGTTTGATATCATCTGTTCATCTTCTGAGGGGTTTTTTATTCGGCTCTGCAGCTGGTTTGTGTCACTGTGAGTCTCTGGCACAGTAATACACAGCAGAGTCTCCAGGCTGCATATTCTGTCCATTCAGAGTCACTGTTTTACTGGAAGTGTCTAAGTCGATACTGAATTTGTTCCTCAGTGAATCTTTGTAGTTAGAGCCTCCAGTATATTTCCACCCAATCCACTCCAGTCCTTTCCCAGCAGGCTGTCTGATCCAGTGTGTTAAATAGCTGCTCAGAGAATAAGAGACCTGACATCTGATGGTCAGACGTTGACCTGGCTGCAGAGTCACAGAGGCTGGTTGTGTCAGCTGTTCACACTTTATACCTGTAGAGAAACACATTAAAAGTGTATTGTTACCAACAATGAATTCAATTTACTGTCATCATGCTGTAAATGTCTTTGTCTCAGTGAGACTCACAGGATGCAGCAGCCAGCAGCAGCAGCAGCAGAGCTACAGAGAACATGTTGATGATGATGATGATGATGATCTGATGGGAGTTTCTCCTCCTCTGCAACTGACAGCATCAAATCAAGACTTTATAACATGATTCTTTTCATTTGCATAATACCAAACCAGCCCCACCATCACAGGATAAAAAGACTTTCTATTTGCTGTAGACCAGCATTAAGAAATAGCATGTCTCCAATTACATTGTCCTTAGTTTAATTTTGTGATTTACTTACTTGAAATTGAGAATTTCTGTGTAAAGTTTAAATATATAAAAATGCTGGCTAAATAACATATTTAAATATTATGGTTGATTTATTTTTTAGTCAGAGTGGAACGATCATACAAAAGTCCCAAATTATTTTTAAAATAATGACTTTTTTGCATCTTTGATTTCATTATATTTTTTTCTAAACATTGTCAAAATTCTGCAAACAGATTCAAACATTTACATTCACTGTTAGCAGTTATTCAATATTAGTTCCTTGATTTTAAAGATTTAAAGTCTTATTTATTACTTTTTAAAATGAGATAAATCCGTTTAGTCATTCTGCCCCCACGTTGTGTGACCTGTTTCACAAAACAGTAAGTAAACAAGGACACAATTTTTTTTGCAAGAAAATATAACAGGTGCATCCACCTTTTACAGCACATGACTAGAAAAAATGACTCCATGCTCTTATCTGTAGCATCTAACATAGGTAAAGCTACCAGAGGTGAGAGTGACAATGATCCACGAAAAGTGGTGTTAGGGCTCCCCCTGTGGTGGCTTCTTGTTAAAACTATTCATGATTACAGCAGTTTTTGTTCAGTGTTTCTGCTTTCTGTGTCACTGTGGCTCTTCGAGCGCAGTAATAAACAGCAGAATCTCCAGCTGTCAGGCTGTTCATCTGCAGATACACCTGACTTCTGCTGTTGTCTCTGGAAACGGTGAACCGGCCTCTTACTGAGTCAGAGTAGAAGATGCCACCACTGTCACCCCAGATATAAGCGATCCATTCCGGTCCTTTTCCAGCCGCCTGTCTGATCCAAGCTATGTGGGGAGTGCTACTAAACCCAGAATATGTGCAGGTCAGTCTGTGAGATTCTCCAGGCCTTTTAACCACTGATTCAGACTCAGTCAGTGTTTGACCATCAGTACCTGCAGAAAAACAGATAATTATTGATTGTCTCACCACCATCGATTTTCATCAATTAAAATGTTGTCTAAAAACATGTCTGTTCTTACCACACCAGTTTGCAAACAATATGATAACAGCAAGGAGACCCGTAAATCTAATCATTGTAGAAGCCATTTGTCTCTCTTCATGCTGTGTTCACCACTAATTCATTGCTGCTCTTAAACTAACATATATAAAAATGTAGCAGACAGCATTTGCATTGACTCCTCCTCTTGAAGAAGAAACACAAATCATCTGATCAAAAACAGCAAAGTTGGACAATTACTTCAGATTAGTTTTAGATATATTGATGTTGGAATTAATGTTTTAAAAAATAGAGATGGATTCCTGTTTTTCCAAAACACATAAAGCTTTACAGCATTTTTCACTTGTTTCTTCACAAACTGTCATATTAAGTTAAATTAAAAATCATAAATCAACAATGAAACTTGGACACAGATTGTTTAAGAAATTACATTTAATCTGATATTTATGCATTTGAAAGATTTTTGTGGATGTTTCACTCTTATATTGTCACATGATGTTCTGCGCAAAACTTTTTGTAATGTTTTTATTAAACACAATTTTCACTTACTAAATATGTTTGTCAGTTTTTTTTTTCTTCTTTGCTTTACAAATTAAGGTGAGTTATAGTTAGATTTGAAATCAGTGCTGGATTCCAGATAGATCTGTGAACAGTAATGATGTTGGTGTATTTTAGAAAAAAAACAATATCTTAACAACATTGGGGTTAGAATAAGGTGCATATATCTCTGTATGTTTTCTGTTTTCAGTCCTGCTTAAGCTGATTAAGCCAAATTGTAGGAATATAATATTTTCATTATATCATTGTTGATGACAGAAAAATATTTTTTCAACAAACTGAATGTTTCTGACAAACCTGTTAGTGGAAGTTGAAACACATTATTTATATAAAATTATGTTTTAAGTCAATGTCAACTTGAATGTTCTGTTATAAATATAACAGTTTAAATTTTCTGAATCAGAATCAGCTTCATTCACCAACTCTGTGCTCACAAATGAGGATTTTTAATTAAACATATAAAAAGAGGAGACCATAACTATATTTTTGTTGTGGATCTATATCTGCAATGTTTTTACAAAAGAGCAAAATAAGGTTGACAAAGTTTCCAGAGATGGAGAGAGGTGTTAGGGCTCCCCTGTGGTGACTTCTTGTTAAAACTATTCATGCTCTGAGGAGTTTTTGTTCAGTGTTTCTGCTTTTTGTGTCACTGTGGATGTCGAGCGCAGTAATAAACAGCAGAATCTGCAGCTGTCAGGCTGTTCATCTGCAGATACACCTGACTTCTGCTGTTGTCTCTGGAGATGGTGAACCGGCCTCTTACTGAGTCAGAGTAGTAGATGCTGCTGCTGCCACTGCTGATATAAGTGATCCATTCCAGACCTTTTCCAGCTCCCTGTCTGATCCAAGCCATAGCATAATGACCACCAAACCCAGAATATGTGCAGGTCAGTCTGTGAGATTCTCCAGGCCTTTTAACCACTGATTCAGACTGAGTCAGTGTTTGACCATCAGTTCCTGCAGAAAAAACATACCAATATTTCTTGTCTTGCCTCCATTTCTTTACATCAATCATGAAACTTTTCTTTTCTTACCGCTCCAGTGTAAGTACATAATAATAACAGCAAGGAAAACCTTAAATGTAATCATTGTAGAAGCCATTTGTCTCTCTTCATGCTGTGTTCACCACTAATTCACTGCTGCTCTTAAACTAACAGATATATAAAAATGTAGCAGACAGCATTTGCATTGACTCCTCCTCTTGAAGACGAAACACAAATCGTCTGATCAAAAACAGCAAAGTTGGACAATTACTTCAGGTTAGATTTAGATATGTTGATGTTGGAATTAATGTTTTAAAAAATAGATATGGATTCCTGTTTTTCCAAAACACATAAAGCTTTACAACAGTTTTCACTTGTTTCTTCACAAACTGTCATATTAAGTTAAATTAGAAATCATAAATCAACAATGAAACTTGAACATAGATTGTTTAAGAAATTACATTTAATCAGATATTTATGCATTTGAAAGATTTTTGTGGATGTTTCACTCTTATATTGTCACATGATGTTCTGTGCAAAACTTTTTGTAAAGTTTTTATTAAACACAATTTTCACTTACTAGATATGTTTATCTTTTTTTTTCTTCTTTGCTTTACAAATTAAGGTGAGTTATAGTTAGATTTGAAATCAGTGCTGGATTCCAGATAGATCTGGAAACAATGATATTTGTGTGTGTTAGAAAAAAACAATATCTTAACAACATTGGGGTTAAAATCAGGTGCATATATCTCTGTATGTTTTATGTTTTCAGTCCTGCTTAAGTTGATTAAGCCAAATTGTAGGAATATAATATTTGTATTATATCATTGTTGATGACAAAAAAATATTTTTTCAGCCAATTGAATGTTTCTGACAAACCTGTTAGTGGAAGTTGAAACACATTAATTATATAAAATTATGTTTTAAGTCAATGTCAACTTGAATGTTCTGTTATAAATATAACAGTTTAAATTTTCTGAATCAGAATCAGCTTCATTCACCAACTCTGTGCTCACAAATGAGGATTTTTAATTAAACATATAAAAAGAGGAGACCATAACTATATTTTTGTTGTGGATCTATATCTGCAATGTTTATACAAAAGAGCAAAATAAGGTTGACAAAGTTTCCAGAGATGGAGAGAGGTGTTAGGGCTCCCCTGTGGTGACTTCTTGTTAAAACTATTCAAGCTCTGAGGAGTTTTTGTTCAGTGTTTCTGCTTTCTGTGTCACTGTGGCTCCCGAGCGCAGTAATAAACAGCAGAATCTGCAGCTGTCAGGCTGTTCATCTGCAGATACACCTGACTTCTGCTGTTGTCTCTGGAGATGGTGAACCGGCCTCTTACTGAGTCAGAGTAGTAGATGCCACCACTGCTGTACCAGATATAAGCGATCCATTCCGGTCCTTTTCCAGCCGCCTGTCTGATCCAAGTTATGTAAGGATCACCACTAAACCCAGAATATGTGCAGGTCAGTCTGTGAGATTCTCCAGGCCTTTTAACCACTGATTCAGACTCAGTCAGTGTTTGACCATCAGTACCTGCAGAAAAACAGATAATTATTGATTGTCTCACCACCATCTCTTTTCATCAGTCATGAATTTGTTTAAAAAAAACTAATCTTTTTTTCTCACCATTCCAGTTTAAAGACAAAATAATAAAGGCAAGGAAAACATGAAATGTAATCATTGTAGAAGCCATTTGTCTCTGTTCTTACTGTGTTCACCACTAATTCACTGCTGCTCTTAAACTAACAGACATGTAAAAATGGACCATCTAGTCTTTGCATTGACTCCTCCTACTGAAGAAGTATCACAAATAATTTGATCAATAAAAGCAAATTTGGACGATTTTTTCAGATTATTTTCAAACATTTTGATATTTGAATTCATTTTCAAAAAATGTTTGTGGATACCTGTTTTAACAAAACATATAAGGTTTTACATCAGTTGGCCTGACCCCAAAAGCCAGAAGGGTGTTAGAAAATCCCTGGATGGATGGATGGATCATTGTTGATGACAAAAATATACGCATTTTTGTTAAACTGAATGTTTCTCTTAGTGGAAGTTGAAACACATTATTTATATAAAATTATGTTTTAAGTCAATGTCACCTTGGACTTTACATTATAAATATAAGTTTCAATTTTCTGAATCAGAATCAGCTTCATTCACCAACTCTGTGCTCACAAATGAGGATTTTCCCTTTTGTTCATTTTAAAAGTAAGCATATGAAAAGAGGAGACAAAAACTATATTTTTATTGCAAGGATCTTTTCTGCAATGTTTTTACAAAAGAGCAAAGTAAGGTAGACAAAGTTTCCAAAGATTATAAATGAACTAAAAGCTCCTCCTTTGGTGGTTTGATATCATCTGTTCATCTTCTGGGGGGTTTTTGTTCGGCTCTGCAGCTGGTTTGTGTCACTGTGAGTCTCTGGCACAGTAATACACAGCAGAGTCTCCAGGCTGCATATTCTGTCCATTCAGAGTCACTGTTTTACTGGAAGTGTCTAAGTCGATACTGAATTTGTTCCTCAGTGAATCTTTGTAGTATGAACCTCCAGTATATTTCCACCCAATCCACTCCAGTCCTTTCCCAGCAGGCTGTCTGATCCAAGCTGTTGCATAGGTGGTCATAGAATAAGAGACCTGACATGTGATGGTCAGACGTTGACCTGGCTGCACAGTCTCAGAGGCTGGTTGTGTCAACTGTTCACATTTTATACCTGGAGAGAAAAACATTAAAACCATATTGTTAATGAATTCAATTTACTGACATCATGCTGTAAATGTTTCTGTCTCAGTGAGACTCACAGGATGCAGCAGCCAGCAGCAGCAGCAGCAGAGCTACAGAGAACATGATGATGATCTGATGGGAGTTTCTCCTCCTCTGCAGCTGACAGCATCAGATCAAGACTTTATAACATGATTCTTTTCATTTGCATAATACCAAACCAGCCCCACTAGAATCACGGATAAGAAGACTTATGTGCCGTGGACCAGCATTAAGAAATAGCATGTCTATAATTACATTGTCCTTATTTTAATTTTGTGATTTATTTACTTGAAATTGAGAATTTCTATGTAAAGTTTAAATATATAAATATACTGGTTAAATAACATATTTAAATATAATTGATTTATTCTTTTGTCAGATTGGAACGATCATACAAAAATCACAAATTATTTTTAAAATAATGACTTTTGTGCATGTTTGATTTCATTATGTTTTTTTTCTAAACATTTTCAAAATTCAGCAAACAGATTCAAACATTTACATTCACTGTTAGCAGTCATTCAATATTAGTTCCTTAATGAGTTTAAAGATTTAAAGTCTTATTTATTACTTGTAAAAATGAGATAAATCCGTTTAGTCATTTCACCCCCATGTTGTATGACCTGTTTCACAAAACAGTAAGTAAACAAGGACACAATTTTTTTTTTTGCAAGAAAATATAACAGGTGCATCCACCTTTTACAGCACATGACTAGAAAAATGACTCCATGCTCTTATCAATAGCATCTAACATAGGTAAAGCTACCAGAGAGGTGAGAGTGACAGTCACCTATGAAAAGTGGTGTTAGGGCTCCCCCTGTGGTGGCTTCTTGTTAAAACTTTTCATGACGACAGGAGTTTTTGTTCAGTGTTTCTGCTTTCTGTGTCACTGTGGCTCCCGAGCGCAGTAATAAACAGCAGAATCTGCAGCTGTCAGGCTGTTCATCTGCAGATACACCTGACTTCTGCTGTTGTCTCTGGAGATGGTGAACCGGCCTCTTACTGAGTCAGAGTAGTACATGTAGCTGCTGTCATAGTAGATATAAGCGATCCATTCCAGACCTTTTCCAGCCGCCTGTCTGATCCAAGCTATGTAAGGAGTACTACTAAACCCTGAATATGTGCAGGTCAGTCTGTGAGATTCTCCAGGCCTTTTAACCACTGATTCAGACTCAGTCAGTGTTTGACCATCAGTTCCTGCAGAAAAATCGATTATTTATTGTCTCACCACCATCTCTTTTCATCAATCATAATGTTGGCTAAAAACGTGTCTGATCTTACCACACCAGTTTGCAGACAAGATGATAACAACAAGGAGAAACTTAAATCTAATCATTGTAGAAGCCATTTGTCTCTGTTCTTACTGTGTTCACCACTAATTCACTGCTGCTCTTAAACTAACAGACATGTAAAAGTGGAGCATTCAGCATTTGCATTGACTCCTCCTCCTGAAGAAGAAACTGGATCCATTTGATCTATGAAAACAAAATTTAAGGTTGATTGCAGATTTTACATATTTCTACATCAACTGTCATAATATTACATTATTTCTAAAACACAACTCAACTAATTCAATTTGAACAGGAGTTGTTATACATATTTTATTTCTGACCCATTATGTAATTTGCATTTGTGGATGTATTTGTGGAAGGATCAAACAAGATATTTTCAGTTGAACCACATGATGAAAATGTGAGGAAACAGGAAATCATAAACTAGAACATGAACTGTTTTTAGCAGAGTGTGTTTAACTCCTGTATTGTCACCTTTTGATCTGTGCAGAACTTTTTTATTGTCATGTTAAACATTTTGTTCCTTTCCAATACATGTTTCTTTCTTTTTGCTTTGTATTACACAATAAAATTTGATGAGTTAGAGTTAGAAATCAAATCAAGAATGGCTGCATGAAATGTTTCACTCATTCATTTGAAGTGTCAATGATCACTGAGCCTCTAAACTTCACATTCAGTCCTTCAGAATCTGATGGAGTTTTCAAGCATTGGTTCATATTTTCAGAAAACAACTAGTTATTACTAAAACGTATTATTTCAATAGGAAATTTTGAAACTGAAAAATGTCTTTAGTTGTGAAATTTAAATTCCTCTTGGTAATAGTTTAGCAAAAGAGGATTTTATAGTTTAGATTATTTTGGTAAATCATTTGACATATACTGATACTGAATTTGTTCCTCAGTGAAATTTTGTAGTAAGAACCTGCAGTATATTTCCACCCAATCCACTCCAGTCCTTTCCCAGCAGACTGTCTGATCCAAGCTGTGTAGTAGCTGCCCAGATCATAAGAGACCTGGTAGCTGATGGTCAGACGTTGACCTGGCTGCACAGCCTCGGAGTCTGGCTGTGTCAGCTGTTCACACTTCACACCTGGGGACAAACACAGTAAAACTCAGTTAACAACAATGGAGATTCATTTCAGTTTGTTCATCCATTAAATGTTTCTAACTCAGAGAGACTCACAGCATCCAGCAGCAGCAGCAGAGATACAGAGAACATGATGATGATGTGATGGGAGTTTCTCTTCTCCTGACAGCAACAGATCAGGTTTTTAAAAGGACAAGGCTTAATTTGTATAATGACTGAACATGCTGTCAGAATGTTTGAAGTAAACATCAACTATTAATTTCAAGACCAAGTAGAGTAATCTGTTGCAATAAAGAAAAGAAAAACACAACATTTTAATGTCTTTTTTATTGTGTGCAAACCACTAGTTTCAGTCCAATGTAGAAATCAAAAACATTACAAGAATAATCGTTAATTTACATTAACTTTTATGTTTTAAGCAAAAGGGATTAGAAAGTCTCAGTTACACATCACTGTATTTGTGTAATCTATAGGCAGAAACTCAATGTTCCATCATTTATATCCATTAAAGGAACTGAATGTTCCTTTATTAATGAATATTAATAATTATTAATAATTATTAATATTCATTAATAAAGGAATATTTAGTTTTTGCCTATAGAGTTTTAGGACTTTTCGCTATAAGTAGTTTGCCTCTGAAAAAGATTACCTTTATAGTATTATTCACTGTGTAAGAGCAATTTACATTTTCATCTCTTTCGTTTTGAAAAACTGTTTTAGATTTTTTCTCTCTCTCTCTTTTGGAAGTACATTTTTTCTTTATGTACTTACGAATATGCACTTGACCTACATGGAATATTTAACCTATATCTGAGTTAGTATGAGTTCTTGTTTTTAATTTAATAACCAACAAATACTGCAGTTATAACCTACAATAATGCTTTTAAATGTTTTCTTTTTAAACATGAGACGATCTGAGTGGTTTAAGGTTTCCTCAACTGTTCCAGAAATGACTTTCAAACAAGTTCACCAAATGTTCTTTTCCTATAAAATTAAGCTACATATACGGCAAATTAATCATATTTTTGTCACAGTAAGTAATGAAGAATTTTTTAAATAAATATTCAAATAATATGATAAAATTTGTGTTATAAACACGTTTGTATTTATGTCAAGGTTGTGGTCTTGGACAGATTTTTTTTTATCCATATGCAGTGAGACTTGACAAAACAGAAGATTTCAATAAGTGGTCTGCTTTATGACATGTTTATTACTACAATCCTGTTGTGCATGCAGTATTTTCTTGTTGTTCTGCCATTGACTGTCATTCAAAAACAATTTCAAAGAGAAATCTAAGAAAATGTAAAGAAACAGTAACTATTCTATCAGTGAAAATACTTTCTTGTGTCTATTTTATCTTGAGTCTTAATTTATTCTGGTCATTAAATACCAATAAAAAAAACCTGAAAGAAAAATAATACATTTTAAAACGGTTTCAAAATTCTTTCTTCAGTGAGGAGTTTGTATATGTTGGTTGTGACAAATATGAGCGGTTCTCAGGCTCCACTTGTTGAAACTATTTATGCTCATTGTGTTTGTCTCTAATTTACTGCAGGTCTTGAACTCTCTCACAGACATGTAAAGGTGTTGTTTTGCAACAACTCCTCCCCCTGCTAAGACATTCAATTTTAATAACTCTCTTATATATGTTTTAAATTAAACACACTTTGATCAGATCAAACAAACACAATTCCTTCTCTTTAAACCACAAGTTGAGGAAAAGAAATAAAAGTAAAAATCATTCTTTACAGCGGGAGTCCTCTGAATTTAGATTTGTAATATTATATGAAAATTTAGGTTTGTTTAAATGTTATGCTTATTTCATTCAGGTTTAGTAAGACTGAAATGCTGCATGATGAAGAGGACAGCAGAGGCTCAAGGGAAAATTTGACTCAAGGCAAAACTGACACCGAAAGCAACATCTACTGTATGTTTTCTCTCTTTTTTATAAACCATGCTGCAGGCAGTATTTGTAAAATACAGGTGTGGGCTATTTACAATGTTTTATATTCAGGTGTGCTCAATAGTCTGGAAATTCTGCAAACAAAGAAAAAGTCCATGTTAGAAGGCATTAGCTTTATCCTAATGTTTATGATGTGAACTTTACACACTTTCTGCTGATTCATATTTTTATCACTTTGTTTGAGGCAAACAGCATTTTCTACAATGTCTAATTTCAGAACGTATTCTTTAATGTGATTCTCATATTGATTTTTTTTAGTATTATTATTATTTTCAATGAATGTCCTCATGTTTGATTCATAACATTTCACATAACTTCTCATTTAACCTGATTATAAATAGTCTTTGAGCGCCCCCTTCTGGTTGCTTCATGTAACCTATTCATGTCCTGAGGGGATTCGTAAAGCTCTGCTGATTGTGCCACTGTGGGAAACCTGGCACAATACCAGTTTGTCATGTCAACAATATACGTTCAAAGCTTTTAGTCAAGCAGTATTTTATTAGATGCAATGTTAAGATTTTACGTAGTTATTAACTGATAACAACTAGTTAAAAGAAAAACCAATTTTGAAAAAAAAAAAAAAAAAAAAGTAAATGTAGAACAGAGCTGGACACACAATGTGCCAAAAAAACTTTATCTTCTACTGATTTCAATACTGTTTGTAGCTTGCATTAAAATCTCAATATTTACCAAGTAATGTAAAGGTGGCACTTTTAATGGACTTTTAATGCAACTTTTAAAGCACATTTGCATTGAACGTATCATTATTTACCGAATGAAACTTCATGACAACAGTCATAAACATTTATAAAGACTCTTTAATGTTCATGACAGATGTTACATCATGTTTATGACAGTGTCATGCCAGTTTTATGTACACTCCATCAAATAAAGTGTTACCTCATCTTGTTAGCACTTTTTTTCTAATAATGATAATGAAAACATACTTTTTCATTTTCTTACTTCCTTAAGAAAATGAAACGGTATGTTGTTTTATAAGATAATGTATCTTTTACAGTGCCAGCAGGGGCGCAACTACATATTATTAAGGTGGATGTGAAAACGTACCTTCCTTTCTCACAAGGAAGGTACGTCAGGGTGAAGAAGCGTATAAAACAGCTCGCTCTATAATGTTAGTGAGGATGAACACAGTCAGTTAAAAAAAAACACTGCCATAAAATACTGGCGAGTTAAAAATAACTCACCCTGAACTACCATGATGGATATAATGTATGTAATATTCAATCAAGCTGCTCCTGTCCAATAAACGTGTATCATTAATGAAGGGGAAAAAATTCAATACAGACTTTCAGTAAGTTTATGGTCTGGTTCGCAGAGAATGCAGTTAAATTTGCATACTCTGCAAATTAAAAAAAAAACTAACCTTAGTGAAGTAAATTGTTATCAAAACATTTGGAATTGTAATCATTTCTTTTTTTAAAAAAAAAATAAAAGTTTTCTTTAAAAAACTTTTTTTTTTAATTAAATAACTAATTTTTGCCTCATGAACTTAAAAAGTTATTTGTAAAACATAAACTTTTATTTGCACACATCAGAAATCTTTTGTTGTGATGTTTAGGCCCTGCCCATGACGTCATGTGAGAATCACAAGCAAAACTTTGAATTACAAACAAAAGCTTTGAATAGCAAGTAAAGATTTGTGACATGTGCAAAAAAAGTTTGTTTTACTAATAATTTTTTCACATCATAAAACAAAAATTTGTGATTTTAATTTAAATAAAAGTTTTTTAAGCCAAACTTTTTTTTGTTTAATAAATGTTACACTAAAAATGTTTTGATCACAATTTTATTTAATTGAGGTTATTTAGTTTTTTATATAATAATTGTGAAACAACTTGAACCCCAAAGCAGAGGTCTCATTTTCTCTGAAATTAATATTATGTTGAGCTACGAACTGAAAAACATATTGGTTTAAACACAAGGGTTGTGTTTGGTAGTGCAATTTAATATAGTGTTCTGATCATAATTCATTATGGTTTTTTTTTTTGTTTTTGTTTTTTCAGTTCAAAAATGCCACATAAAGAAAGACGTCAGAAATAAAAAAGAAAGGATCTGCTACAAGCAGCCAAAGGTGGTGGATTGTTGACCAACTGGGTCAGAACGAGGACTGCAGGTAAGAACAAAGAAATAAAGGTTCTCACCATGATCAACATGCAGTTTTTGGTAGTGAACAATATATTTAATATTACAAGGCAGCTGTTATGTTTTTTTTATGTTAAGATGTAATAACTCTAGTTGTACAGTAGGTAAAGCTGCCAGACAGGTGAGACTTACAGACATCAATGAAAAGTGGTGTTAGGGCTCCCCCTGTGGTGCTTCTTGTTAAAGCTATTCAAGCTCTGAGGAGTTTTTGTTCAGTGTTTCTGCTTTCTGTGTCACTGTGGCTCCCGAGCGCAGTAATAAACAGCAGAATCTCCAGCTGTCAGGCTGTTCATCTGCAGATAAACCTGACTTCTGCTGTTGTCTCTGGAGATGGTGAACCGGCCTCTTACTGAGTCAGAGTAGTAGATGCCACGACTGTTATACCAAATATAAGCGATCCATTCCGGTCCTTTTCCAGCTGCCTGTCTGACCCAGTGCATGTCAGGATTGCCAAGTCCAGAATATGTGCAGGTCAGTCTGTGAGACTCTCCAGGTTTTTTAACCACTGATTCAGACTCAGTCAGTGTTTGACCATCAGTACCTACAGAAATCAGATAATTATTTATTGTCTCACCACCATCTCTTTTCATAAATCAGGATTTAAATTGTCTTGTCACCATTTCTTTATATCTATCATGAGTTTGGTTAAAAACATAAATATATTTTTTTCTTACCGCTCCAGTTTAAGGACCATATAATAAAGGTAAGGAAAACCTGAAATGTAATCATTGTAGAAGCCATTTGTCCCTGTTCATTCTGTGTTCACCACTGATTCACTGCTGCTCTTAAACTAACAGACATGTAAAAATGGAGCATTCAGCATTTGCATTGACTCCTCCTCCTGAAATAGAAACACAATTAGTTTGATCAATGAAAGCAAATTTTGATAATTTTTTTCAGGTTATTTTCAAACATTTTGATATCTGAAGACATTTTTAACCAATTTGATGTGGATTCTTGTTAGCAAAACATATAAAGCTTTACAGCAGATTTCACTTATTTCTACAAAAAATGTCAAATTATGTTGAAATCATGAATCAACAATGAAACTTGAACACAATTTGTTAAAGGAATTGCTTTTAATCTGATGTTTTTGCATCTAGAACCTTTTTGTGGATGTTTCACTCTTGTATTGCCACATGATGTTCTGTACAAAACCCTGCATTTAATTAAACACACTGTTTGCTTACTAAACATGTTTGTCCCTTTTTTTTATTGCTTTACACATTAATCAAGTGAGTTAGAGTCAGAGATTAGATCAACGACGGATTCCAGCTAAAGCTGGGAAAAGTAAAGTTATTGGTATAGTTTCGGAAGAATCATTTTAACAACATTGGGGTTTAGTTTAATATGGTGCATGTATCTTCTGTATATTGTGTTGAAATAAGAAATAAGAAATATACCAAATAAGAATATAATATTTGTATTGTACCATTGTTAATGACAGAAAAATGTATGTGGATTCCTGTTTTAACAAAACATATAAAGTTTTACATCAGTTGGCCTGACCCCAAAAGGGAAAAGGGTGTTAGAAAATGCCTGGATGGATGGATGGATCATTGTTGATGACAAAAATATACACATTTTTATTAAACTGAATGTTTCTCTTCGTGGAAGTTGAAACATATTATTTATATAAAATTATGTTTTAAGTCAATGAGACTTTGAATGTTATATAATAAATATAACAGTTTAAATTTTCTGAATCAGAATCAGCTTCATTCACCAACTCTGTGCTCATAAATGAGGATTTTCACTTTTGTTAATATTAATTAAACATATAAAAAGAGGAGACAAAAACTATATTTTTGTTGTGGATCTTTTTCTGCAATGTTTTTACAAAAGAGCAAAGTAAGGTAGACAAAGTTTCCAAAGATTAAAAATGAACTGAAAGTTCCTCCTTTGGTGGTTTGATATCATCTGTTCATCTTCTGAGGGGTTTTTGTTCGGCTCTGCAGCTGGTTTGTGTCACTGTGTCTCTCTGGCACAGTAATACACAGCAGAGTCTCCAGGCTGCATATTCTGTCCATTCAGAGTCACTGTGTTACTGGAAGTGTCTAAGTCGATACTGAATTTGTTCCTCAGTGAATCTTTGTAGTTAGAGCCTCCAGTATATTTCCACCCAATCCACTCCAGTCCTTTCCCAGCAGGCTGTCTGATCCAAGCTGTTGCATAGCTGCTCATAGAGTAAGAGACCTGACATCTGATGGTCAGACGTTGACCTGGCTGCACAGTCTCAGAGGCTGGTTGTGTCAGCTGTTCACAGTTTATGCCTGTAGAGAAACACATTAAAAGTGTATCGTTACCAACAACTAATTCAATTTACTGTCATCATGCTGTAAATGTTTCTGTCTCAGTGAGACTCACAGGATGCAGCAGCCAGCAGCAGCAGCAGAGCTACAGAGAACATGTTGGTGCTGAAGTTGATCTGATGGGAGTTTCTCCTCCTGTGCAGCTGACAGCATCAGATCAAGACTTTATAACATGATTATTTTCATTTGCATAATACCAAACCAGCCCCACTAGAATCACATGATAAAAATGTGTTTTATGTGCTGTGGACCAGCATTAAGAAATAATATGTCTCCAATTACATTGTCCTTGGTTTAATTTTGTTATTTACTTACTTGAAATTGAGAATTTCTGTGTAAAGTTAAAATATATAAACATCCTGGGTAAATAACATATTAAAAATTATGGTTGACTTATTCTTTTGTCAAAGAAGAACGATCATACAGAAATCACTCATTTTTAAAATAATGACTTGTGCATTTCATTATATTTTTTTCTAAACACTGTCAACATTCTGCAAACAGATTCAAACATTTACATTCACTGTTAGCAGTCATTCAATAATAGTTCCTTGATTTTAAATATTTAAAGTCTTATCTATTACTTTTTAAAATGAGATAAATCCGTTTAGTCATTCTGCCCCCACGTTGTGTGACCTGTTTCACAAAACAGTAAGTAAACAAGGACAATTTTTTTTGCAAGAAAATATAACAGGTGCATCCACCTTTTACAGCACATGACTAGAAAAATGACTCCATGCTCTTATCTGTAGCATCTAATCATAACGTAGGTAAAGCTGCCAGAGAGGCGAGAGTGACAGTGATCCACGAAAAGTGATGTTACGGCTCCCCCTGTGGTGCTTCTTGTTAAAACTATTCATGGTCTGAGGAGTTTTTGTTCAGTGTTTCTGCTTTC
This sequence comes from Poecilia mexicana, assembly GCF_051168715.1. Classification (NCBI taxonomy): domain Eukaryota; kingdom Metazoa; phylum Chordata; class Actinopteri; order Cyprinodontiformes; family Poeciliidae; genus Poecilia; species Poecilia mexicana. The sequence goes on along the minus strand of NW_028263377.1, from coordinate 12,176,376 downwards.
TGTGTCACTGTGTCTCTCGAGCGCAGTAATAAACAGCAGAATCTCCAGCTGTCAGGCTGTTCATCTGCAGATACACCTGACTTCTGCCGTTCTCTCTGGAAACAGTGAACCGGCCTTTGACTGAATCAGAGTAGTAGATGTAGTGGCTGCCCCAGCTGATATAAGCGATCCATTCCAGACCTTTTCCAGCCGCCTGTCTGATCCAAGCTATATCAGGAGTGCTACTAAACCCAGAATATGTGCAGGTCAGTCTGTGAGATTCTCCAGGCCTTTTAACCACTGATTCAGACTCAGTCAGTGTTTGACCATCAGTACCTGCAGAAAAACCGAAAATTATTTATTGTCTCACCGCCATCTCTTTTCATCAATCATAATGTTGGTTAAAACATCCTTTTTTTCTTACCACACCAGTTTGCAGACAAGATAATAACAGCAAGGAGACCCTTAAATCTAATCATTGTAGAAGCCATTTGTCTCTGTTCTTACTGTGTTCACCACTAATTCACTGCTGCTCTTAAACTAACAGACATGTATAAATGGAGCAGTCAGCATTTGCATTGACTCCTCCTCTTGAAGAAGAACTGGATCCATTTGATCTATGAAAACAAAATTTAATGTTTTATTTCTAAAACATAACTCAACTAATAAAATTCGAACAGTAGTTGTTATACATATTTTATTTCTGACCCATTATGTAATTTGCATTTGTGGATGTATTTGTGGAAGGATCAAACAAGATATTTTCAGTTGAACCACATAATGAAAATGTGAAGAAACAGTAAATCATAAACTAGAACATGAACTCTTTTTAACAGAGTGTTATTGTCACCTTTTGATCTGTGCAGAACTTTTTTTTATTGTCTTATTAAACATTTTGTTCCCTTCCAAAACATGTTTCTTTCTTTTTGCTTTGTTTCACACAATAAAATTTGATGAGTTAGAGTTAGAAATCAAATCAAGAATGGCTGCGTGAAACGTTTCACTCATTCATTTGAAGTGTCAATGATCACTGAGCCTCTAAACTTCACATTCAGTCCTTCAGATTCTGATGGAGTTTTCAAGCATTGGTTCATATTTTCAGAAAACAACTAGTTATTACTAAAACGTATTATTTTAAAAGGAAACTTTGAAACTGAAATATGTCTTTAGTTTTGAAATTTAAATTCCTCTTATTAACAGTTTAGCAAAAGATGATTTTATAGTTTAAATTATTTTGGTAAATCATTTGACATATGTTTATGTAATGCATCTTACTTTAATATTGTTGAAAAGCAATTTGCTGAAATATTTGCATATTTGTTGTACCCATGCAAATTTAGATTGACTTTTAGGTAGTTTTTAAGGCAAACTTACCATGACTCTGAAGGACTTTCAAGATATGATAAATATATCAAATAGTGTGATGTGAATTTATTTCAAACACAACTCTGGTTTTAGCAAAATATAGACAATAAATGAACAACATCTCTAGTGATTTGAAATAACCTGTTCATGGGTTTTTGTGCAGCTCTGAAGCTTGTTAGTGTCACTGTGACTCTCTGGCACAGTAATACACAGCAGAGTCTTCAGGCTCCATATTCTGACCATTCAGAGTCACTGTTTTACTGGAAGAAACTATGGTGATACTACACTTGTTTCTGAGTGAATCTTTGAAATATGGGGTGCATCCATCACATCCACTCCTGTCCTTTTCCTGCAGGCTGTCTGATCCAATATGTCCAGTAGCTGTTCAGAGCATAAAAGACCTGACAGCTGATGGTCAGACGTTGACCTGGCTGCACAGCCTCGGAGTCTGGCTGTGTCAACTGTTCACACTTCCCACCTGGGGAAAAACACAGTAAATCTCAGTTGTTAACAACAATGCAAATTCATTTCAGTTTATTCATCCATTAAATGTTTCTATCTCAGAGAGACTCATAGCAGCCAGTAGCAGCAGCAGAGCTACAGAGAACATGTAGGTGTTGAATGAATGTGATGGGAGTTTCTCTTCTTCTGCAGACGACAGCATCAGATCAAATCTATAAGCCCTGACTCTTCTGATTTGCATAATACCAAACCAATCTCATCAAAAACACATTATAAAAAAATGTGTACTATTTACCATTGTGAAGAAACAATATGTTTGCATTTATGATATTGCTTTAAAATTATTTGTGGGATTTTAATGGAAATGGTTGATATATGTGACATATGACATATGTATTATGCAATGTTTTTACAAACATGCATCATGAATTTTCATTTTAAATGAAATGTTGTTTTTCCAGACTTGAGTGGTCATGCAAAAAAAAAAATGTTCTAAAATTAAAAATAATTTATTTCTTGATTGTTTTTTCTTATATTGGCTCAAAATTATTCATACAGGGTCAAACATTTACATTCACCACAATCAATAATTCAATAAGGTTCCTTGAAAAATTTAACCTCAGTGGAATACGTCTGGCATATTGCTGAAGATTGAAATCTATCTATATTTGTTACTTGTTAAAATCCGACTTATCCACATAGTGCTTTTTCCCCAGGTTGACAAAATGAGAATTGTACGGTGTTTGTTCAGCACAGGACTGAAAGGAATAACTCCACTGAATAACAATAAAGACAAAAGAAACAGTAAGGGCAGAGAGCCAGTCACCTACGAAAAGTGGTGTTAGGGCTCCCCCTGTGGTGGTTTCTTGTTAAAACTATTCTTGAGCTTTGAGTTTTTGTTCAGTGTTTCTGTTTTCTGCGTCACCATGGCTCGTGCACAGTGGTAAACAGCAGAATCACCAGCTGTCAGGCTGTTCATCTGCAGATACACTTTATGTCTGATGTTGTCTCTGGAGACGGTGAAACGGTTTTTCACAGAGTCAGAGTAGTAGATGTAGCTGCTTCCAGTGCTGATATGAACGACCCACACCGGTTTTTTTCCAGCTGCCTGTCTGACCCAGTGCATGTGAGGAGTCCAGAATATGTGCAGGTCAGTCTGTGGGATTCTCCAAGCTTTTTAACCACTGATTCAGGCTCAGTCAACTTTTGACCATCAGTTCCTGCAGACAAAGGTTCTGAAATATAAATATATCTGTATTTATTACTTTAAAGTTTTATTTAAATAATCTTTTGTCCTTACCTATCAAGTTAACTGTCAGGATGTTAAAAACAATCCCAACCTCAGGTCTGATCATTGCAGCAGCCATTTCTCTTTGCTCAGTCTGATTTTCTGCAGGTCTGTAATTCTTTCACACACATGTAGTGTTGGAATCCGGGCAAATTTAGCTTTAACTCCTCCTGGAAAAAAAAACAAAAACACAACCTATCTTGACTGTCTTCAAAAATTTGATTTTGATTATTGCATAAGGGTACTTCTGGATATATTGCTCAAGTTAATCATTCAAGAACATGTGGCTATGAAGGATAGGTTTGTCATTTTTGGATTTAATTCAGGATCATTTTGTCACATAAAGCAGATCAGAAAATATTTCATACCTACGTGATAAATTGATTTCCAGTCTCCTTGTAGAAGTGTAATAAACCATGTTTCTTTCAGTTAAACCACAAGTTGAACAGAAGCCAGAAAAACAGGAAATGATCAATTTTAATCTGAAGTGTTTCTTTGTTTTTGGAGCCTTTTAGGATGGTAATATCATTTGAAAATATGACTGTATTCATATGTTTCATTTTCACTCTCAAATCTTTCTTAAGCTTTTAAAAACTTGTAAAGGAACTTTTTTAGTTCTAATAAGCATTTTGAGAATAATTCTTCAGTTCTTTTTTAAATTGGTGAAACCTGAAAAACAGATTGATTTGAGCTGTTGCTTTGATTTAGAGCAATGTGTGATTTGATTGTGATTTATTGTGTGTTTGTTCAAGACCATGGTGAGTAAATTTTAATATTTGTTAGATATATTTAACGGTTTCTTTATTTTAATTTTGTGTGTTTTTTTTGTAATTTTAAATATGCAATAGCATATCATACATATTTTTTAAATGACTCAAACTATTTGCAGAGCAACTGCTCAGGTGATATTTTTAGCACATGTTCTCAGGGGTTTTTGTGCGGCTCTGCAGCTGGTTTGTGTCACTGTGGGTTTCTGGCACAGTAATACACAGCAGAGTCTTCAGGCTGCATATTCTGGCCATTCAGAGTCACAGAACTGGAAGAGTCAACATCGATGCTGAACTTGTGCTTCAGGGAATCTTTGTATTCAGTGCTCCATCCACCACCTTTTCTACCAATCCACTCCAGTCCTTTCCCAGCAGGCTGTCTGATCCAAGCTGTTGCATAGCTGCTAGTTGAATATGAGACCTGACATCTGATGGTCAGACGTTGACCTGGCTGCACAGTTTGAGAGGCTGGCTGGGTCAGCTGCTCACACTTCACATCTAGATAAATAGTAAATAGTGTGCATCAGTGTGAGAACAGCAAGAAAACAAAGCATGGTCATAGTCAGAGAGACTTACAGGATGCAGCAGCCAGCAGCAGCAGCAGAGCTACAGAGAACATGTTGATGATCTGAAGGGAGTTTCTCTTCTTCTGACAGCAACAGATCAGGTTTTTAAAGCACAAGGCTTAATTTGCATAATGACTGAACCTCCTCCCAGAATGTTTGAAGTAAACGTCAACTATTAGTAGAGCCACCAGGCTTGAACTTTAATTTTGTTGTAAAAATAAAACAGATAATTTATATACTTGATTTCCCACATTAAAGAGACATAGTCCCCATTTTTCTATTTTTAATTATAAGATGAATGAAAGATTCACAACATTTTTTTAAAATAAAATAAAAGATTCACAGCATTTTTTTATTTTAAAAGAAAATAATGTTTCCAAAAAACATTTTTTGTACAATGAAATGTTGCCATATTTTCACTACAATGAAAAATAATATCCAACGATAATTATTGGCTTATTTCAAAATAATAATAATAATAATAATTTATTCAAAATATCTTTGTTATGACAACTTGACATAAACCAAGAAATCATTACTGATATAAATTTGTTATAAAAGAATTACTGATTGCACTTTAAAAATTAGGTAACTTTATGTTATTAAAGGTAAAGTTTAAACAGTAATGATTTCTTAGTTAATGTCAAGTTGTCATAACAAAGACATTTTGAATAATGTCAACTTTGTATTAAAAGTGTCATAATTTACCGAATGACGCTTTATGACAACAGTCATAAATATTCATGAAGGCTTATTCATGTTCATGACAGGTGTTATGTCATGTTTATGACAGTGTCATGACAGTCTTATTCAACCCCCTTCAAATAAAGTGTTACCGATTTACTGCAGCTTATCAGCTACACAATGAAAATCTTTTCAACCCACAATCTGTCCTAACAAAAAATGCTATAAATTTAACAATCATTTCAAGGTATTTCTGAACTGTTTGTTGTCAGTATGTTAGTGTCATTGGGTGACAATAACATCACCATATTGAAACAATACATTGATTTTATATAAAATAATTAGAAATGTACTTGTTCTAAGTTTTATGTGTTATATGCAATATTTTTTTTTATTTAGACAGAGAATGTAAACATTGCAGTGCTCTTTATTATTAAATAGCGTGACTTCCTCTATGATCTGAGAGCGCCTCCTCTGGTTGGTGGATAATAACACACGTTTTCAAACTCAGGTTTTTGTACAGCTCTGCTGCTTGTTTTTGTCACTGTGTCTCTCTGGCACAGTAATACACAGCAGAGTCTTCAGGCTGCATATTCTGTCCATTCAGAGTCACTGTTTTACTGGACGAGACAAAACTGATACTGAACTTGTTCCGAAGTGAATCTTTATAGTATGTAGTCCATCCATCTCCTGCTCTACCGATCCACTCCAGTCCTTTCCCAGCAGGCTGTCTGATCCAAGCTGTTGGATAGCTGCCAAGAGAGTAAGAGACCTGACAGCTGATGGTCAGATGTTGACCTGGCTGCAGAGTCACAGAAGCTGGCTGATTCAGTTGTTCACACTTCACAACTGTAGAAACAGAGTAAAGCAGAGTAAAACCATTAAACAAATAATCTGGTATGATGATGATGTAAATGTTTCTGTCTCAGTGAGACTCACAGGATGCAGCAGCCAGCAGCAGCAGCAGCAGAGCGACAGAGTACATGTTGATGATCTGATGGGAGTTTCTCTTCTTCTGTAGCTGACAGCATCAGATCAAGTCTTTATTAAACCTGGACACTTCATTTGCATAATGACAAAACAGCCTGGTAGTATTTGTTGTGGCCGTTTATGCTAAATTTTGTGACTTGTAATTTCTACCAATTTACTTTTCTTCTTTGGGCAGTTAGAAAATATTTAAGTTAGTTTAGAACCAAAATCTGCAATTCATTTTTATATTTGGAATTGTTTAGATTACGTTGGTAATTGTTAGACAGTCTCATTAATTTGAGTATTTATGAACACATCAGGTGCTTGGTGGAGGTCTATTGTTTGGCAAATGTCTGATGCATTGATGGGAGGTTTTGTAAATGATGTTTTTGACCACTTTTTAGAACTTGAAACATCAAATTAAGTTTATTTTTGTTTTCAACCAACTTATAAGAGATTTTTAGTAATTATTTTGTCGCTTTTTGTACAAGAAATAAAGCATTTTTTTTTCAAAACAATAAAACAATATTCACTGTGTAAGAGCAATTTACATTTTCATCTCTTCTTTTTGAAAAAACTGTTTTAGATTTTCTCTCTCTCTCTCTTTTGGAAGTACATTTTTTCTTTATGTATTTACGAATATGCACTTGACCTACATGGAATATTTAACCTATATCTGAGTTAGTATGAGTTCTTGTTTTTAATTTTATGACCAACAAATACTGCAGTTATAACCTACAATAATGCTTTTAAATGTTATCTTTTTAAACATGAGACGATCTGAGTGGTTTAAGGTTTCCTCAACTGGTCCAGAAATGACTTTCAAGCAAGTTCACAAAATGTTCTTTTCCTATAACATTAAGCTACTTATTTGGAAAATTAATTATATTTTTGTCATAATAAGTAATGAAGAGTTTTTTAATAAATATTAAAATAATATGATAAAAATCCGTGTTATAAACATGTGTGTATTTATGTCAATGTTGTGGTTTTGATAGATTTTTTTATCCATTTCCAGTGAGACTTGACAAAACAGAAGATTTCAATGAGTGGTCTGCTTTATGACATGTTAATTACTACAATTGTGTTGTGCATGCAGTATTGTCTTGTTGTTCTGCCATTGACTGTCATTCAAAAACAATTTGACAGAAAACTGTAAGAAAATGTAAACAAAGAGTAACTATTCTATCAGTGGAAATACTTTATTGTGTCTATTTTATCTTGAATCTTAATTTATTCTGGTCATTAAATACTAATACAAAAACCTAAAAGGAAAATATTAAGTTTTAAAATGGTCTCAAAGTTATTTCTTCAACGTGAAGTTTGCATATGTTGGTTGTGACAAAGATAAGCGATTCTCATGCTCCATTTGTTAAAACTATTCAAGCTCTGCTGAGTTTTTGTTCAGTGTTTCTGCTTCCTGTGTCACTGTGACTATCGAGCGCAGTAATAAACAGCAGAATCTGCAGCTGTCAGGCTGTTCATCTGCAGATACACCTGACTTCTGCTGTTGTCTCTGGAGATGGTGAACCGGCCTCTTACTGAGTCAGAGTAGTAGATGGTGCTGCCACTGCTGATATAAGCGATCCATTCCAGTCCTTTTCCAGCTGCCTGTCTGATCCAAGCTATGTCAGGATCGCTACTAAACCCAGAATATGTGCAGGTCAGTCTGTGAGATTCTCCAGGTCTTTTAATCACTGATTCAAACTCAGTCAGTGTTTGACCATCAGTTCCTGCAGACATAGAAATCATTAGGTTCTGAGCTATTATTGTTTCTCTATTTATTACTTAAGAGACATTCCTGTAAACAATTTGTTTGTCCTTACCTGTCCAGTTAACTGTCAGGATGAGAAAAACAATCACAAACTCATGAAGTCTGAACATTGTAGCAGCCATTTGTCTCTGCTCAGTGTGTTTGTCTCTGACTTACTGCAGGTCTTGAACTCTCTCACAGACATGTAAAGGTGTTGTTTTGCATCAACTCCTCCCCCAGCCAAAACAGACATTCAATTTTAATAACTATCTTAAATATGTTTTAAATTAAACACTCCTTTTCAGGTTTTTATTATTTTGTTTCAATCTATGAATGTTCAAATCCAAATCAGATCAAATAACAATCAAGCAAGTTGAGGAAAAGAAATAAAAGTAAAAATCATTCTTTATAGTGGGAGTCCACTGAATTTAGATTTGTAATATCATATGAAAATTGAGGTTTATTTTGATGTTATGCTTATTTCATTTGGGTTTTGAAAGGCTGAAATGCTGCATGATGAAGAGGACAGCAGAGGCTCAAGGTAAATTTGACTCAAGGCAAAACTGACACCGAAAGCAACATCTACTATATTTTTTCTCTCTTTTTATAAGCCATGTTGCAGGCAGTATTTGTAAAACAAAGAAAGAAAGAAAGAAAACATTTACAGTACATCTTGTTTATGTTATCAATTCACATTTCATTAAAAGTAAAAAAAAAAGTTTCTGTGTAACATAATTCTGTGTGAATATCTCATGTTACAATGTGGGCACCTGCATCTTATTGACAGGTGTGGGCTATTTACAATTTTTTTATATTCAGGTGTGCTCAATAGTCTGGAAATTATGCAAACAAAGAAAAAGTCAGTGTTAGAAGGCATTAGCTTTATCCTAATGTTTATGATGTGAACTTTACACACTTTCTGCTGATTCATATTTTTATCACTTTGTTTGAGGCAAACAGCATTTTCTACAATGTCTAATTTCAGAACGTATTCTTAAATGTGATTCTCATATTGATTTTTTTTAGTATTATTATTAATTTTCAATGAATGTCCTCATGTTTGATTCATAACATTTCATATAATTTCTCATTTAACCTGATTATAAATAGTCTTAGAGCGCCCCCTTCTGGTTGCTTCATGTAACCTATTCATGTCCTGAGGGGATTTCGTAAAGCTCTGCTGATTGTGCCACTGTGGGAAACCTGGCACAATACCAGTTTGTCATGTCAACAATATACGTTCAAAGGTTGTAGTCAAGCAGTATTTTATTAGATGTAATGTTCAGATTTTACGTAGTTATTAACTGATAGCAAAAAAAAAGGCAATTAAAAAAAAAAAAAGTAAATGTAGAACAGAGCTGGACACACAATGTGCCAAAAAAACGTTATCTTCTACTGATTTCAATACTGTTTGTAGCTTGCATTAAAATCTCAATATTTACCAAGTAATGTAAAGGTGGCACTTTTAATGGACTTTTAATGCAACTTTTAAAGCACATTTGCATTGAACGTATCATTATTTACCAAATGAAACTTCATGACAACAGTCATAAACATTTATAAAGACTCTTTAATGTTCATGACAGATGTTACATCATGTTTATGACAGTGTCATGCCAGTTTTATGTTCACTCCATCAAATAAAGTGTTACCTCATCTTGTTACCACTTTTTTTTCTAATAATGATAATGAAAACATACCTTTTCATTTTCTTACTTTCTTAAGAAAATGAAACAGTATGTTGTTTTATAAGATAATGTATCTTTTACGGTGCCAGCAGGGGCGCAACTACATATTATTAAGGTGGATGCGAAAACGTACCTTCAGCTCGCTCTATAATGTTAGTGAGGATGAACACAGTCAGTTAAAAAAAACACTGCCATAAAATACTGGCGAGTTAAAAATAACTCACCCTGAACTATCATGATGGATATAATGTATGTAATATTCAATCAAGCTGCTCCTGTCCAATAAACGTGTATCATTAATGAAGGGGAAAAAATTCAATACAGACTTTAAGTAAGTTTATGGTCTGGTTCGCAGAGAATGCAGTTAAATTTGTTTCACAATTATTAATTTTTAAGAAAACTAACCTTAGTTAAGTAAATTGTTATCAAAACATTTGGAATTGTAATCATTTCTTTTTTAAAACTAAAAGTTTTGTTTAAAAAACTTTTTTTTAAATTAAATAACTAATTTTTGCCTCATGAACTTAAAAAGTTATTTGTAAAACATAAACTTTAATTTGCACACATCAGAAATCTTTTGTTGTGATGTTTAGGCCCTGCCCATGACGTCATGTGAGAATCACAAGCAAAACTTTGAATCACAAACAAAAACTTTGAATAGCAAGTAAAGATTTGTGACATGCAAAAAAAGTTTGTTTTACTAATAATTTTTTCACATCATAAAACAAAAATTTGTGATTTTAATTTAAATAAAAGTTTTTTAACTCAAACTTTTTTTTGTTTAGATAAATGTTACAATAAAAATGTTTTGATCACAATTTTATTTAATTGAGGTTATTTAGTATTTTATAGAATAATTGTGAAACAAATTGAACCCCAAAGCAGAGGTCTCATTTTCTCTGAAATTAATATTATGTTGTGCTACGAACTGAAAAACATATTGGTTTAAACACAAGGGTAAAGAAATGGTAGTGTGGTTTAATATCATGTTCTGATCATAATTTATTATGTTTTGATTTTTTCAGTTCAAAGAAAAAACAAAAAAGAAAGGATCTGCTAGCAGCAAAAGGTGGTGGATTGTTGGCCACCACAGCTGTTATGTTTTTATTACGTTGAAACATAATAAAAACATATTATGTTTTAATAATCTGTTTTGTTAAAACAGATTATTAATGTTTTATTAAATGTTTTATTTATTTTATTAAAACATTAATAAAACATATTCATTAATGTTTTAATAAATATATTTATTAAAACATTAACATTACTTGTTGTACATTACTAGTAATGTACAACTAGTAATGTACAACTAGTAATGTACAACTAGAGATATTCAAGTCTAGTTGTATATCTCACCATTTGTAATTTATCATTGTTTATTAAACTCTGAAAGCTCTGTGACTTTCTTAATATTCTCTCTTAAAACGCGGTTCGATGTGCCCTTTTTTTTGAGCACCTGCCCCTTTACTGGTCTCTGCACGGCCCTGGATGTTGTTCAACGTGGGGGAAGCCGGGGCGCCCGGAGTGAACCCACACCTACACGGAGAGACATTTCCCACTGTGCAGTCCTTCTTTTTAATATTAAAATGTCCAATTAAAAATAACCTCAGCTCCTTTTCCAGTTCCTGTTGTTTCCAATTCTACAGGAACCTTCCTGATACGTCTTCAGATTTTTCAATGGATGAAGATGAATACTGATGTTGTTGAACGTGGGGGAAGCCGGAGCGCCCGGAGTGAACCCACACCTACACGGAGAGACATTTCCCACCGTGCAGTCCTTCTTTTTAATATTAAAATGTCCAATTAACAATAGCACCTCTTGTTCCCATTCCCAATCAGCCACCCCGTTTTATATCTAATTTACTAGAGATATAAGCTATTTATATCTCTACTCTTGATGGACTTCAGAACGATCTTTAAACTGACGGAGACACAATGGCGTTAACGTCTTTTTGATTCGTCTCCACAGTGAAATCCGTTTCTTGGGCCTCTCTTTTTCACAATCATTATTCTGCTTTGCTGACTCTTCAGCAGATTGAGGTTCATATTCCTGAGTTGGTGTTGGGATTACGTCTTCACTGAATGTAACGTCTGTCTGTGCAGGGGAGGGTCTCTGTTTGGGATCAGTTTGGATCAAAATCGATTGTCGATCCGGTTCTGTCTGACTGAGGGTTTCAACCACGTTCATCTTGGTTTGGGTTGAAATCGATTGTTGATCCGGTTCCGTCCTGCTGCTGGTTTCAACCACGTTCATCTCGGTTTGGGTTGAAATCGATTGTCGATCCGGTTCCGTCTGACTTAGGGTTTCAACCACGTTCATCTTGGTTTGGGTTGAAATCGATTGTTGATCCGGTTCCGTCCTGCTGCTGGTTTCAACCACGTTCATCTCGGTTTGGGTTGAAATCGATTGTCGATCCGGTTCCATCTGACTTAGGGTTTCAACCACGTTCATCTCGGTTTGCGTCGAAATCGTATGTCGATCCGGTTCCGTCTCACTGCTGGTTTCAACCACATTCATCTCGGTTTGCGTCGAAATCGTCTGTCGATCCGGTTCCGTCTGACTGCTGGCTTCAACCAAGTTCATTTCGGTTTGGGTCGAAATCGTTTTTTGATCTGGTTCCGTCTGACTGCTTGTTTCGACCAAGTTCATTTCGGTTTGGGTCGAAATCGTTTTTTGATCTGGTTCCGTCTGACTGCTTGTTTCAATCACGTTCATCTCGGTTTGGGTCGAAGTCGTTTTTCGGTCCGGTTCCGTCTGAGTGCTGGTTTCAACCACGTTCATCTCGGTTTGGGTCGAAATTGTACGAGTCACTGTTTTTTTCTGATAACTTTTCTCCTGCACAGCCAGGTCCATTTGAATTGAATCCGATTGATGATGAAATGTTCTATGCTCTGCGTTTTCTCTTATGTCTCTCTGAATTTGAGGAGACATCGAATTTCTGCGTTGTCTTCTATCTGATCCACCATTTCTCATCAGATCTTTCTGACGTCTAAGCTGGTCATTTAATTTGCGATTTATGTCAAACATCTCATCAAGCTGTTGCATTAAGTACTTCTGGACTCTGATATACTCCCTTTCAGAGTCCTTAAATTTAACAAGACATGCACAATTACTTTCATTTTTCAAGGAAGTCGCCTCATGACATTCCTTTGCTGGCATTGACACATTTTGTGTTTCAATATTTTCGATGATGGGCTGTGATGGTTCCACTGGTTCCTCTGTACAATTTTTCATTTCCTTGGACTCGCTCTCAGGTGGCTCTTTTTGGTCCACTGTCTCCAGTGGTCTGACGATAGTTTTCCTTTCGGTCATCAATGAAGCATCCTGCTGTTCGATTTTTGCAGCAGACTCCTTTTGCTCCTGCAGCTCCAGCCAGACTGCAAATGGCACCTTCTTCTTCTTCCTGGGCTTGAGTGGCTTGGGTATTTGTAATTCTCTTTCAATGTCTTCGTAACTGACCTCTTCAACTCTGGGTTGGTCGGACTGCATTTTAATCTTGTCTTGTTTCAGGTTACAAAAACTTCTCTAAAAACTATCGACAACGGCTGCTATCAGGTTGTGATGAAAAGAGATCGATGTGAGGAACTTTTATAATCGCTGGTGATGTCACAATTCGTCCTTTGAAGTTCTATTGTGATGTCACATCATGATGTCACAGTCCCGTTTGATATTCAGAGCAGGCTTGTCTGATGGAGTTTTTATTACATGATTGCAGAAAGAGTAAGGGGGCGTTTACACCACAACGATCCAACAAAAACTGCACTTTTGTTCCGTTTTTGTTGGATCATTTACACGATAACGTTTTAATTACGATCTGTGTTTACACAGTAACGGTACACACGCTTTGGGGCCGGGTGGAACGCAAGTTCGTTTCTGCTTAGAACCAGCAGCTGATTGGCCGCTGGTTGTTATGGAGTCAGACGCTGATTTTCGTCTCAATATCAGCCAGTCAGCTGCTGGAACGCTTGGGGCCAGGTGGAACGCAAGTTGTAATGCGAACACACCCGTTCCATTCTGTGCAATGCGAAAGCGCCTATTGTGAGTAGTTTCTTCTTCTTCTTCTGTGGATTGTAGGAAGCAGCTATGTTTTGCGTCATACTGACGAACAGATCCGTTTTCTCTGTTTACACGACAACGGAAAACGGTACGTTTCAGAAACATTGATCTCTGGAAGCCGTTTTCAATCTGTGCCGTTGTCAGAGAAAACGTTCGGTGGTTTCGTGTAAATGCACACTACAAACGTAACAAAACTCTTCCGTTTTCCCCCGAAATCGTTGTCGTGTAAACAGGGCCTAAGTGCGCTTTTTAACTGTCTCTGGTTGCCATAGTTACAAACCTTGTTGTTTTAACGTTGCTTAGCATGTTGTCAGCATAACTATGCTAGGCTACTATATCTGTTTAAAATTGAGTGATAAAGCAAGTTATGCTACCAAATTGACATTAGTGAACGGGAATCTGTAAATGGCTAAGAGTTGATTGGTGGTTAGACTTGTATTTAGTCCGGCGTTAGGTAAATGCATCTTGAAGAAGAATAGCACTTAAAAGTCCAACAAGGATATTCATTTAGAAAAAAAATAACTCACCCTGAACTACCATGATTTAAATAATGCATATAATATTCAATCAAGCTGCTCCTGTCCAATAAAGGTATGTCATTAATGGAAGGGAAAAAATTCAATACAGACTTTTCAGTAAGTTTAGGGTCTGGTTCGCAGAGTATGCAGTTAAATTTGTTTCACAATTATTCAATAAAAAAAAACTAACCTCAGTTAAGTTAATTGTTATCAAAACATTTGGAATTGTAATCATTTCTTTTTTTTAAAAAAACTAAAAGTTTTGTTTTAAAAACTTTTTTTAAATTAAATGACTAATTTTTTTCTCATCAACTTAAAGAGTTGTTTGTCATAAATTTTATTTGCACACATCAGGAATCTTTTGTTGTGATGTTTAGGCCCTGCCCACGACGTCATGTGAGAATCGCAAGCAAAACTTTAAATCACAAACAAAAACTTTGAATAGCAAGAAAAGATTTGTGACATGTGCAAAAAAAGTTTGTTTTACTAATAATTTTTTCACATCATAAAACAACAATTTGTAAATAAAAGTGTTTTAAGCCAAACTTTTTTTTGTTTAAGAAATTTTAACAATTAGAAATGTTTTGATCACAATTTTATTTAATTGAGGTTATTTAGTTTTTTATAGAATAATTGTGAAACAAATTGAACCCCAAAGCAGAGGTCTCATTTTCTCTGAAATTAATATTATGTTGTGCTACGAACTGAAAAACATATTGGTTTAAACACAAGGGTAAAGAAATGGTAGTGTGGTTTAATATCATGTTCTGATCATAATTCATTATGTTTTTTGTTGTTTTTTTCAGTTGAAAAATGCCACATAAAGAAAGACGTCAGAAACAATAAAGAAAGGACCTGCTACAAGCAGCCAAAGGTGGTGGATTGTTGACCAACTGGGTCAGAACGAGGACTGCAGGTAAGAACAAAGAAATAAAGGTTCTCACTATGATCAACATGCAGTTTTTGGTAGTGAGCAATATATTTAATATTACAAGGCAGCTGTTATGTTTTTATTATGTTAAGATGTAATAACTCTAGTTGTACAGTAGGTAAAGCTGCCAGACAGGTGAGACTTACAGACATCAATGAAAAGTGATGTTAGGGCTCCCCCTGTGGTGCTTCTTGTTAAAGCTATTCAAGCTCTGAGGAGTTTTTGTTCAGTGTTTCTGCTTTCTGTGTCACTGTGGCTCTCGAGCGCAGTAATAAACAGCAGAATCTCCAGCTGTCAGGCTGTTCATCTGCAGATACACCTGACTTCTGCTGTTGTCTCTGGAGACGGTGAACCGGCCTCTTACTGAGTCAGAGTAGTAGATGCCACGACTGTTATACCAGATGTAAACGATCCATTCCGGTCCTTTTCCAGCTGCCTGTCTGATCCAAGCTATGTGAGGATTGCCAAGCCCAGAATATGTGCAGGTCAGTCTGTGTGACTCTCCAGGATTTTTAACCACTGATTCAGACTCAGTCAGTGTTTGACCATCAGTACCTGCAGAAATCAGATAATTATTTATTGTCTCACCACCATCTCTTTTCATCAGTCATGATTTAAATTGTCTTGTCACCATTTCTTTATATCTATCATGAGTTTGGTTAAAAACACATATATATTTTTTTCTTACCGTTCCAGTTTAAGGACCATATAATAAAAGTAAGGAAAACCTGAAATGTAATCATTGTAGAAGCCATTTGTCTCTGTTCATTCTGTGTTCACCACTGATTCACTGCTGCTCTTAAACTAACAGAAATGTAAAAGTGGAGCAGTCAGCATTTGCATTGACTCCTCCTCCTGGAATAGAAACACAATTAATTTGATCAATGAAAGCAAATTTTGATAATTTTTTTCAGGTTATTTTCAAACATTTTGATATCTGAAGACATTTTTAACCAATTTGATGTGGATTCTTGTTAGCAAAACATACAAAGCTTTACAGCAGATTTCACTTATTTCTGCAAAAAATGTCAAATTATGTTGAAATCATGAATCAACAATGAAACTTGAACACAATTTGTTTAAGGAATTGCTTTTAATCTGATGTTTTTGCATTTAGAACCTTTTTGTGGATGTTTCACTCTTATTTTGTCACATGATGTTCTGTGCAAAACCCTGCATTTAATTAAACACACTGTTTGCTTACTAAACATGTTTGTCCCTTTTTTTCTTGCTTTACACATTAATCAAGTGAGTTAGAGTCAGAGATTAGATCAACGACGGATTCCAGCTAAAGCTGGGAAAAGTAAAATTATTGGTATAATTTCGGATGAATTATTTTAACAACATTGGGGTTTAGTTTAATATGGATGCATGTATCTTCTGTATATTGTGTTGATTAAACCAAATAAGAATATAATATTTGTATTGTATCATTGTTAATGACAAAAAAATATATATTTTTTTTAGCAAACTGAATATTTCTGATAAACTTTTTAGTGAAAGTTGAAACATATTATTTATATAAAATTATGTTTTAAGTCAATTAGACTTTGAACATTATATAATAATTATAACATTTTCAATTTTCTGAATCAGAATCAGCTTCATTCACCAACTCTGTGCTCATAAATGAGGATTTTGACTTTTCTTAATATTAATTAAACATATAAAAAGATGAGACAAAAATTATATTTTTGTTGTGGATCTTTTTCTGCAATGTTTCTACAAAAGAACAAAGTAAGGTAGACAAAGTTTCCAAAGATTATAAATGAACTAACAGCTCCTCCTTTGGTGGTTTGATATCATCTGTTCATCTTCTGAGGGGTTTTTGTTCGGCTCTGCAGCTGGTTTGTGTCACTGTGTCTCTCTGGCACAGTAATACACAGCAGAGTCTCCAGGCTGCATATTCTGTCCATTCAGAGTCACTGTTTTACTGGAAGTGTCTAAGTCGATACTGAATTTGTTCCTTAGTGAATCTTTGTAGTTAGAGCCTCCAGTATATCTATACCCAATCCACTCCAGTCCTTTTCCAGCAGGCTGTCTGATCCAGTGTGTTGCATAGCTCAGATCATAAGAGACCTGACATGTGATGGTCAGACGTTGTCCTGGCTGCAGAGTCTCAGAGGCTGGTTGTGTCAGCTGTTCACACTTTATACCTGAAGAGGAAAATATTAAAAATGAATAATTATCAACAATGTTTACTGTCATCATGCTGTAAATGTCTTTGTCTCAGTGAGACTCACAGGATGCAGCAGCCAGCAGCAGCAGCAGAGCTACAGAGAACATGTTGGTGTTGAAGATAATCTGATGGGAGTTTCTCCTCCTCTGCAGCTGACAGCATGAGATCAAGACTTTATAACATGATTCTTTTCATTTGCATAATACCAAACCAGCCCCACTAGAATCGAATCGCAGGATAAAAAGACTTTTTATGTGCTTTGGACCAACATTAAGAAACAGTATGTCTCCAATTATATTGTCCTTAAATTTATTCTGTGATTGAAATATGTTAAACTGGATATTTATGTGTAAAGTTTGAATATATAAACATCCTGGCTAATTTAAGTCTTAAACTAATGTATTTTAATTTTATGGTTCATTCATTCTTTTGTCAAAGTGGAATAATCATGTAAAAATCACTCATCATTTTTAAAATAATGACTTTTGCGCATGTTTGATTTCATTTTGTGTTTTTATCTAAACACTGTCATAATTCTGCAAACAGATTCAAACCTTTACATTCACTGTTAGCAGTCAATAAAAAATAAGTCCTTGAGACGTACTCCTGCCATAATTTCAAAGATTAAAAGCCTTATGTGTTATTCGTTAAAATCAGATAAATCCATTGACTCCTTTTCCCCCTATGTTGTCTGACCTGGTTCACAAAACGGTAAGTAAACAAGGACACACATTTTTTGCAAGAAAATATGATTTCCATGCACATTTCACATCACAGAAAGCATGACTCTATACACTTATCTGTAGCATCTAATCATGACGTAGGTAAAGCTGCCAGAGAGGTGAGTGACAGTCACCTATGAAAAGTGGTGTTAGGGCTCCCCCTGTGGTGTTTTCTTTTCTTACCGCTCCAGTGTAAGTACATAATAATAACAGCAAGGAGAACCATATATCTAATCATTGTAGAAGCCATTTGTCTCTCTTCATTCTGTTTTCACCACTAATTCACTGCTGCTCTTAAACTAACAGACATGTAGAAGTGGAGCAGTCAGTATTTGCATTGACTCCTCCTCCTGGAATACAAACATAAATCAACTGATCAATAAAAGCAAAGATTTTTTCAGGTTATTTTCAAACATTTTGATATTTGAATTCATTTTCAAAAAATGTATGTGGATTCCTGTTTTAACAAAACATATAAGGTTTTACATCAGTTGGCCTGACCCTAAAAGGGAAAAGGGTGTTAGAAAATGCCTGGATGGATGGATGGATCATTGTTGATGACAAAAATATATGCATTTTTATTAAATTGAATGTTTCTCTTCGTGGAAGTTGAAACACATTATTTATATAAAATTATGTTTTAAGTCAATGTCACCTTGGACTTTACATTATAAATATAAGTTTCAATTTTCTGAATCAGAATCAGTTTCATTAACCAACTCTGTGCTCACAAATGAGGATTTTCCCTTTTGTTAATTTTTAAAGTAAGCATATGAAAAGAGGAGACAAAAACTATATTTTTATTGTAAGGATCTATTTCTGCAATGTTTTACAAAAGAGCAAAATAAGGTTGACAAAGTTTCCAAAGATGTAAAATGAACTGAAAGCTCCTCCAATGGTGGTTTGATATCATCTGTTCATCTTCTGAGGGGTTTTTGTTCAGCTCTGCAGCTGGTTTGTGTCACTGTGTCTCTCTGGCACAGTAATACACAGCAGAGTCTCCAGGCTGCATATTCTGTCCATTCAGAGTCACTGTTTTACTGGAAGTGTCTAAGTCGATACTGAATTTGTTCCTTAGTGAATCTTTGTAGGCAGAGCCTCCAGTATATTTCCCCCCAATCCACTCCAGTCCTTTCCCAGCAGGCTGTCTGATCCAGTGTGTTGCATAGCTGCTCAGAGAATAAGAGACCTGACATGTGATGGTCAGACGTTGACCTGACTGCACAGTCTCAGAGGCTGGTTGTGTCAGCTGTTCACATTTTATACCTGGAGAGAAAAACATTAAAACCATATTGTTAATGAATTCAATTTACTGTCATCATGCTGTAAATGTTTCTGTCTCAGTGAGACTCACAGGATGCAGCAGCAGCAGCAGCAGAGCTACAGAGAACATGTTGTTGTTGATGATGATCTGATGGGAGTTTCTCTTCCTCTGCAACTGACAGCATCAGATCAAGACTTTATAACATGATTCTTTTCATTTGCATAATACCAAACCAGCCCCACTAGAATCACAGATAAGAAGACTTTTTATGTGCTGTGGACCAACATTAAGAAATAGCATGTCTACAAATACATTGTCCTTAGTTTAATTTTGTGATTTATTTACTTGAAATTGAGAATTTCTATGTAAAGTTTAAATATATAAAAATCCTGGCTAAATAACATATTTAAATATTATGGTTGATTTATTCTTTTGTCAGATTGGAACGATCATACAAAAATCACAAATTATTTTTAAAATAATGACTTTTGTTCATGTTTGATTTCATTATGTTTTTTTCTAAACATTTTCAAAATTCGGCAAACAGATTCAAACATTTACATTCACTGTTAGCAGTTATTCAATAATAGTTCCTTGAGTTTAAAATTTTAAAGTCTTATTTATTACTTTTTAAAATGAGATAAATCCGTTCAGTCATTTCACCCCCATGTTGTGTGACCTGTTTCACAAAACAGTAAGTAAACAAGGACACAATTTTTTTTTTGTAAGAAAATATAACATGTGCATCCACCTTTTACAGCACATGACTAGAAAAATGACTCCATGCTCTTATCTGTAGCATCTAATCATAACGTAGGTTAAGGTACCATAGATTTGAGAGTGACATTCATCCACAAAAAGTGGTGTTAGAGCTCCCCCTGTGGTGACTTCTTGTTAAAACTATTCATGATTACAGGAGTTTTTGTTCAGTGTTTCTGCTTTTTGTGTCACTGTGACTATCGAGCGCAGTAATAAACAGCAGAATCTCCAGCTGTCAGGCTGTTCATCTGCAGATACACCTGACTTCTGCTGTTGTCTCTGGAGACGGTGAACCGGCCTCTTACTGAGTCAGAGTAGTAGATGGTGCCGCTGCTCCAGCTGATATAAGCGATCCATTCCAGACCTTTTCCAGTTGCCTGTCTGATCCAAGCTATGTGAGGATTGCCAAGCCCAGAATATGTGCAGGTCAGTCTGTGAGATTCTCCAGGCCTTTTAACCACTGATTCGGACTCAGTCAGTGTTTGACCATCAGTTCCTGCAGAAAAACCGATAATTATTGATTGTCTCACCACCATCTCTTTTCATCAATTATAATGTTGTCTAAAAACATCTCTGTTCTTACCACACCAGTTTGCAAACAATATGATAACAGCAAGGAGAAACTTAAATCTAATCATTGTAGAAGCCATTTGTCTCTGTTCTTACTGTGTTCACCACTAATTCACTGCTGCTCTTAAACTAACAGACATGTAAAAGTGGAGCATTCAGCATTTGCATTGACTCCTCCTCTTGAAGAAGAAACAGGATCCACTTGATCTATGAAAACAAAATTTAAGGTTGATTGCAGATTTTACATATTTCTACATCAACTGTCATAATATTACATTATTTCTATAACACAACTCAACTAATAAAATTCGAACAGGAGTTGTTATACATATTTTATTTCTGACCCATTATGTAATTTGCATTTGTGGATGTATTTGTGGAAGGATCAAACAAGATATTTTAATTTGAACCACATTATGAAAATGTGAGGAAACAGGAAATCATAAACTAGAACATGAACTGTTTTTAGCAGAGTGTGTTTAACTCCTGTATTGTCACCGTTTGATCTGTGCAGAACTTTTTTTTTAAACATTTTGATATTTATTAAACATTTTTGTTCCTTTCCAAAACATGTTTCTTTCTTTTTTGCTGTGTTTCACACAATAAAATTTGATGAGTTAGAATTAGAAATCAAATCAAGAATGGCTGGATGAAATGTTTCACTCGTTCATTTGACATGTCAATGATCACTGAGCCTCTAAACTTCACATTCAGTCCTTCAGATTCTGATGGAGTTTTCAAGCATTGGTTCATATTTTCAGAAAACAACTAGTTATTACTAAAACGTATTATTTTAATAGGAAATTTTGAAACTGAAAAATGTCTTTAGTTGTGAAATTTAAATTCCTCTTGGTAATAGTTTAGCAAAAGAGGATTTTATAGTTTAGATTATTTTGGTAAATCATTTGACATATACTGATACTGAATTTGTTCCTCAGTGAAATTTTGTAGTAAGAACCTGCAGTATATTTCCACCCAATCCACTCCAGTCCTTTCCCAGCAGGCTGTCTGATCCAAGCTGTTGCATAGCTGCTCATAGAGTAAGAGACCTGGTAGCTGATGGTCAGACGTTGACCTGGCTGCACAGCCTCGGAGTCTGGCTGTGTCAGCTGTTCACACTTCACACCTGGGGAAAAACACAGTAAAACTCAGTTAACAACAATGGAGATTCATTTCAGTTTATTCATCCATTAAATGTTTCTATCTCAGAGAGACTCACAGCATCCAGGAGCAGCAGCAGAGATACAGAGAACATGATGATGGTGTGATGGGAGTTTCTCTTCTCCTGACAGCAACAGATCAGGTTTTTAAAAGGACAAGGCTTAATTTGTATAATGACTGAACATGCTGTCAGAATGTTTGAAGTAAACATCAACTATTAATTTCAAGACCAAGTAGAGTAATCTGTTGCAATAAAGAAAAGAAAAACACAACATTTTAATGTCTTTTTTATTGTGTGCAAACCACTAGTTTCAGTCAAATGTAGAAATCAAAACCTTTACAAGATTAATTGTTAATTTACATTAACTTTTATGTTTTAAGCAAAAGGGATTAGAAAGTCTCAGTTACACAAGACTGTATTTGTGTAATCTATAGGCAGAAACTCAATGTTCCATCATTTATGTCCATTAAAGGAACTGAATGTTCCTTTATTAATATTGATTAATAAAGGAATATTTAGTTTTTGCCTATAGAGTTTTAGGACTTTTCGCTATAAGTAGTTTGCCTCTGAAAAAGATTACCTTTATAGTATTATTCACTGTGTAAAAGCAATTTACATTTTCATCTCTTTCGTTTTGAAAAACTGTTTTATGTTTTTTCTCTCTCTCTCTTTTGGAAGTACATTTTTTCTTTATGCATTTACAAATATGCACTTGACCTACATGTAATACATAACCTATATCTGAGTTAGTATGAGTTCTTGTTTTTAATTTAA
Organism: Poecilia mexicana; assembly: GCF_051168715.1. NCBI lineage: Eukaryota > Metazoa > Chordata > Actinopteri > Cyprinodontiformes > Poeciliidae > Poecilia > Poecilia mexicana. Next base: position 12,153,919 of record NW_028263377.1, on the reverse strand, counting down.
TAACCAACAAATACTGCAGTTATAACCTACAATAATGCTTCTAAATGTTTTCTTTTTAAACATGAGACGATCTGAGTGGTTTAAGGTTTCCTCAACTGGTCCAGAAATGACTTTCAAGCAAGTTCACAAAATGTTCTTTTCCTATAACATTAAGCTACATATACAGCAAATTAATTATATTTTTGTCATAATAAGTAATGAAGAAATTTTAATAAATATTCAAATAATATGATAAAATTTGTGTTATAAACATGTGTGTATTTATGCCAATGTTGTGGTCTTGGACAGATTTTTTTATCCATTTCCAGTGAGATTTGACGAAACAGAAGATTTCAATGAGTGGTCTGCTTTATGACATGTTTATTACGACAATTGTGTTGTGCATGCAGTATTTTCTTGTTGTTCTGCCATTGACTGTCATTCAAAAACAATTTGACAGAAAACTGTAAGAAAATGTAAAAAAAAAAAACTAACTATTCTATCAGTGAAAATACTTTCTTGTGTCTATTTTATCTTGAATCTTAATTTATCCTGGTCAATAAATACCAATAAAAAAAACCTGAAAGGAAAATAATACATTTTAAAACAGTTTCAAAATTCTTTCTTCAGTGAGGAGTTTGTATGTGTTGGATGTGACAAAGATAAGCGGTTCTCAGGCTCCACTTGTTAAAACTTTTTCAGCTCTGAGGAGTTTTTGTTCAGTTTTTCTGCTTTCTGTGTCACTGTGTCTCTTCGAGCGCAGTAATAAACAGCAGAATCTGCAGCTGTCAGGCTGTTCATCTGCAGATACACCTGACTTCTGCTGTTGTCTCTGGAGATGGTGAACCGGCCTCTTACTGAGTCAGAGTAGTACATGCCGCTGCTGTCATACCAGATAAAAGCGATCCATTCCAGACCTTTTCCAGTTGCCTGTCTGATCCAAACTATGGTAGGATCGCTACTAAACCCAGAATATGTGCAGGTCAGTCTGTGAGATTCTCCAGGCCTTTTAACCACTGATTCAGACTGAGTCAGTGTTTGACCATCAGTTCCTGCAGAAAAACAGATAATTATTGTGTTGCCACAATTTCTTTTCATCAATCATGATTTTGGTTTAAAAAAATAATTCTTACCACACCAGATTGCAGACAATATACTAAAGGCAAGAACAACCTCAAATCTAATCATTGTAGAAGCCATTTGTCTCTGTTCCTACTGTGTTCACCACTAATTCACTGCTGCTCTTAAACTAACACTTATGTAAAAGTGCAGCATTCAGTATTTCCATTGACTCCTCCTCCTGGAATAGAAACACAAATCATCTGATCTATGAAGACAAATTTTTGTGATCATTTAAAATTATTTCCAAACACTTGGATATTTAGAACAATTTTCAAATTATTTGGCATCAGCTTGATTCCACTTTTCATATGAAGCTTTTAAGCAGGTTTTGCTTATTTTCTACACCAACTGTCGTTATTTTAAAAACAGATTAATCAATTAAATTGGGACAGAAACTGACATAAATGTTTTATAGCTGCATTTACAGAGATTTTTTTTGGAAACAATAATTTTTCAGTTGAACCACATGCTGATGGAAATCCTACAACAACAGGAAATCATGAACCATAACATGATCTGTTTATTTAACAGCATATCACTCATCTACTGCCACCTACTGTTCTGTGTAGCACTTTTTTACAAACTCTCTGTTCAATACAAAAACATATTTATATATTTTTTTGGTTTTTTACATATTAACAAGGTGAGTTATAATTAGAAATTAAGCCAAGCATAGGTACATGAAAATAATATGGTTAACAATAAAACATCCAGTGTACTTTTCCTTCATGTTTATTTAAATTCATTAATTTCAAGGAGCTTAATTTTACTAAGCCTTTAAGATCGAAGTCAGTTCTTCATATTCTTTTTCACGTGTTGATTCAGACAATCAGAAGACAACTAGTTAGTATTAAAATGTATTATTATTTCAAGAGCTTTTAAAACTCAACACTATCTTTCTTTGTAGAAGTGACGTTTCAGTTAAGAGACAGAAGGGAATTTATAGTGTTAGGACTTTATTAGTGGTATGTAATGTGTGTTTTTGTATTGAATCATCCGTTAATATTGTTTCAAAGCAGTTTAATGACACATTCATTCATGAGATTCATAGAAAAGTTTATTAAACTTCCATTTAATCCTTGAAAGCAAACATAAACTATCTCAAACCTCTGAATGAATTTCAAATCATGGTAGACTGTGAATTCAGTTCAAGTATAGCTCTGTTTTAGTAAAGCAAAATACACAAAATGAAAAGAAAACACAGAAAAGTCCCCCTCTGATGGTTTGAAATAACTTGTTCAGGAGTTTTTGTACAGCTCTGCTGCTGGTTTGTATCACTGTGAGGCTCTGGCACAGTAATACACAGCAGAGTCTCCAGGCTGCATGTTCTGTCCATTCAGAGTCACTGTTTTACTGGAATCCTGTAAAGTAATGCTGAACTTGTTTTTCATCATATTATTGTAATCTGTGGTGTATCCGGTCCGTGCAGCACCGATCCACTCCAGTGTTTTCCCAGCAGCCTGTCGGATCCAAAATGTAGGATAGCTGCCCAGAGAATAGGAGACCTGACAGCTGATGGTCAGACTTTGACCTGGCTGCACAGTCTGAGCAGCTGGTTGTGTCAGCTGTTCACACTTTACACCTGCAGGAATAAAAACATTGCATATAATTTTGAAAAGAAGACGGTATTCATTAGGTGTGTTTTCATTATTTCTCCCTCTGCGATACTCACAGGATGCAGCCGCCAGCAGCAGAAAAGCCACAAAAAACATTTTGAGGTTGAAGATGATATGATGGGAGTTTTTCTTTGTCTCCTTCAGCTGCTGTTGAACCGTTTATAGTTGATGCCTTTGGGTTTACTTTGCAAAGAGGGAGGACCAAAAATAAACTACCCAATCAGAAGTTCAAACACTGAAAGCAGAACATTAATTACTGATTCAGGTTCGTAATTGCCAGATAATAATAATGTTCTTATTGTTGTTTGAATTCATATTATTATATTGAAGTAAAAATTCTGTTTATTATTTCATTAGATAGTGAGATAATTAGTCTGTTGATCTGCAGCCTGAACTCTGTGCTCTCAGACTGGATCTTAAAAATACTGACTTATAAAAAAAAAAACCTGGAGAGGTCAGGGGGTTGCATTTTAGTGACCTCAGATGTTTGTCTTGACAAAGGCAGATTTATCATCTGTATTCATGCATGGTGACGTTGTTCACTGGATCAGATTGCCAAAAAAAAATAAAAAAATGAATAAACTACCTAAATAGGTAGGTGTCAGGAAAATATAAAAATTCCTTCAAATATATTTTGACAGATATAATGAGATATAATGACATGTTGATTTATTCCTTAAGCCAAACTGAATGTTTCTAATACACTAAGTACATTTTTGATCATGGTAAATATATTTAATTATTTTTAATGCAATGTCACATTGACAGAGTTTCCTTTTAAAAACAGCTTTGAATCAGATTCAACTTTATTTGATGACTATGTGCAGACAAAATATAGTGTTTTAATAAAAAATAAAAAATATAAAAACTGGTCTTAGAGCTCCCCCTCTGGTGGTTTGATAAAACCTGTTCACATTAGGAGTTTTTGTAGAGCCATGCAGCTTGTTTGTATCACTGTGTCTAGTCTGGCACAGTAATACACAGCAGAGTCTTCAGGCTGCACATTCTGTCCATTTAGAGTCACTGTTTTACTGGAAGACTGAGCATCTATACTGAATTTGTTTTTCAGTGAATCTTTGTAGAATGAAGCTCCAGTTCCATGTTTCATCCCGATCCACTCCAGTCCTTTCCCAGCAGGCTGTCTGATCCAAGCTGTGTAGTAGCTGCCAGTAGAATAAGAGACCTGACAGCTGATGGTCAGACGTTGACCTGGCTGCAGAGTCACAGAGGCTGGCTGGGTCAGCTGCTCACACTTCACACCTGTGGAGAAAAATATTGAATTCAGAATTAGTGCAAAAACATTTAATAATTTAGATTTATTAAAACATTGAACAGTCAGTTTAATGTGATCAAGCTGTAAATGTTTCAGTGAAACTCACAGGAAGCAGCAGCCAGCAGCAGCAGCAGCAGAGCTACAGAGAACATGTTGGTGCTGAAAGTGATGGGAGTTTCTCTTCTTCTGCTGCTGACAGAATCAGATCAAGTTTATAAACCAGAACAGTTCATTTGCATAATGATGAACAGCCACTTAGTGCTTTTTCTTTATTTTCTTCTTTCACCCGTCATTGAGGGTCAGTATGCTTGAATTTGCAATGCTGACATTAAATTATTGAGGAAAATAACAAAGATGAATTTTTATCTTTATCTTAAAAGAAATACACATTCAGATTTTTTTTTTTTACAGAAACGGGTAACAAATCGGATAACAAAACGGGTAACAGAAACAAATCGATATATAAATGCAGTAATCAAGGGATTGATATTAAATGATCAATTGATCAAATTAGTATTTTGCAATATGAAACAGTGCAAATTGGTATAAATAAATAAATAAATAAATAAATACAATCTATCTGAATGGAATGATATATTAATTAGGTTAATAATTCAGTTAAAAAAATTTTATATAAAAACAATGACTCAATGATACCTTAGCAGAAAGATTAGTAAGCTGATGCTTAAAAATATGTTTAGATGTCTAAATATATTTACTATGTCTAAAAGTATGTTTCTTTATTTGTTATTTGATCTGTCATATGAAGTTTTACTTAAAGCATTAATTACTGATTCAGGCTTGTAATTGCCAGAAATAATTTTGGTAGTGTTGTTTGAATATATATTATATTTGACGTAAAAATCTGTTCATCGTTTCATTAAACAGAGATAATTACTCTGTTGATCTGCAACCTGAACTGTGTGCTCTCAGACTGAGTCTTAGAAATACAAATATTTAACAAACGTATACAAAATAAATAAGTAAATCCTGTAAGTCAAACATTTGAGGGATAAAGAGACCAGATGAGAACAGCTGAAACCATTTAGTTTGTCTCTCATCTTAAGGACAATTTTAAAAGAAATGCTTAAAAACTTAAATGCAGCTTATTTTAAGTGTTAAGTGGAGGGGTTGCATTATAGTGCAGACCTCAGCTGTTTGTCTTGATGAATGCAGATTTATCATGACATCTGCATTCATCATTCATGGTGGTGTTTTTATTTACTGGATTTACTGGATGAATCAAAAAGACATAATTAGGTGACAGGGAAATGTAAATATTCCTCCAAAACTTCTTAAATATGTTAACAGATATAATGACATGTTCATTTATTCCTTAAACCAAACTGAATGTTTCTGATACACTTGATAATAGTAAATATATAAAATAATTTTAATGCAATGTCACATTGACAGAATCTCCTTTTAAAAACAACTTTGAATCAGATTCAGCTTTATTTGCTGACTATGTGAAGACAAACAATGAATTTGACTTTAGTTCAGTTAAATACAAATACAGGAAAAGCAAAAATTAAAAGTGTCAATATTATATAGTGTTTTAATTTTTAAAAAAAAAAGAAAGAAAGAAAAAACATAAAAATAGTCTTAGAGCTCCCCCTCTGGTGATTTGACACAACTTGTTCACATTAGTAGTTTTTGTAGAGCCATGCAGGTAGTTTGTGTCACTGTGGGTCTCTGGCACAGTAATACACAGCAGAGTCTTCAGGCTGCACATTTTGCCCATTTAGAGTCACTGTTTTACTAGAAGACTGAGCATCAATACTGAATTTGTTCTTCAGAGATTCTTTGTAGTGTGAAGCTCCAGTTCCATGTTTCATCCCAATCCACTCCAGTCCTTTCCCAGCAGGCTGTCTGATCCAAGCCGTCCAGTAGCTACCAGTAGAATAAGAGACCTGACAGCTGATGGTCAGACGTTGACCTGGCTGCAGAGTCACAGAGGCTGGCTGGGTCAGCTGCTCACACTTCACACCTGCAGGAATAGAAACATTGCATGAAATGTTGAAAAAGAAGATAGCTTTCATTAGGTGTGTTTTCATTATTTCTCCCTCTGCGATACTCACAGGATGCAGCCGCCAGCAGCAGAAAAGCCACAGAAAACATTTTGAGGTTGAAGATGATATGATGGGAGTTTTTCTTTGTCTCTTTCAGCTGCTGTTGAACCGTTTATAGTTGACGCCTTTTATAGGTTTACTTTGCAAAGAGGGAGGACCAAAAATAAACTACCCAATCAGAAATGCAGCATCATCTTATGCTGTTGGCATTTATTACCATAAATACATCTCAATAACTCTAAAAGTTAGATAAGATGTGCAACCACTAAAAGCAGAACATTAATTACTGATGCAGGTTTGTAATTGCCAGATAATTCTTATTGTTGTTTGAATTCATATTATTATTTTGAAGTAAATAATCTGTTTATTATTTCATTAGATAGTGAGAGAATTAGTCTGTTGATCTATAGCCTGAACTCTGTGCTCTCAGACTGGATCTTAAAAATACTGACTTATAAAAAAAAAACCTGGAGAGGTCAGGGGAATGCATTTTAATGACCTCCAATGTTTGTCGTGATAAATGCAGATTTGTCATCTGCATTTATTCATGGTGATGTTGTTATTTACAGGATCAAATTGCCAAAAAATAAAAAATAAAAATAATTAGTTAGGTGTCAGGAAATTGTAAATATTCTTCCAAAATTTCTTGAATATATTGACAGATATAATGACATGTTGATTTAGTCCTTAAACCAAACTGAATGTTTCTAATACACTAAGTACATTTTTGATCATGGTAAATATATTTAATTATTTTTAATGCAATGTCACATTGATAGAATTTCCTTTTAAAAACAACTTTGAATCAGATTCAGCTTTATTTGATGACTATGTGAAGACAAACAATGAATTCGACTTCACTTCAGTTAAAAACAAAAACAGGGGAAACAAAAACTGAAAGTGTCAATATTATATAGTGTTTTAATTTAAAAAAATATAATAATAATAATAGTAATAATGGTAATAATAATAATAATAATAATAATAATAATAGTAATAATGGTAATAATAATAATAATAATAATAATAATAATAATAATAATAATAATAATAATAATAATAATAATAATAATAATAATAATAATAATAATAATAATAATAATAATGGTCTTAGAGCTCCCCCTCTGGTGATTTGACACAACTTGTTCACATTAGAGGTTTTTGTAGAGCCATGCAGCTTGTTTGTGTCACTGTGTCTCATCTGGCACAGTAATACACAGCAGAGTCTTCAGGCTGCACATTTTGCCCATTTAGAGTCACTGTTTTACTGGAAGACTGAGCATCTATACTGAATTTGTTCTTCAGTGAATCTTTGTAGTATGAATATCCATCACCATGTTTCATCCCGATCCACTCTAGTCCTTTCCCAGCAGGCTGTCTGATCCAAGCTGTGTAGTAGCTGCCAGTAGAATAAGAGACCTGACAGCTGATGGTCAGACGTTGACCTGGCTGCAGAGTCACAGAGGCTGGCTGGGTCAGCTGCTCACACTTCACACCTGCAGAGAAAAATATTGAATTCAGAATTAGTGCAAAAACTTTTGATAATTTAGATTTATTAAAACATTGAACAGTCAGTTTAATGTGATCAAGCTGTAAATGTTTCAGTGAAACTCACAGGATGCAGCAGCCAGCAGCAGCAGCAGCAGAGCTACAGAGAACATGGTGGTGCTGAAAGTGATGGGAGTTTCTTTTCTTCTGCTGCTGACAGAATCAGATCAAGTTTATAAACCAGAACAGTTCATTTGCATAATGATAAGCAGCCACTAAGTGCTTTTTCTTCTTTCTATTATTTCACCCAGGATTGAGGGACAGTAAGCTTGAATTTGCAATGCTGACATTAAATTATTTTCACTATTGTACAAGAAACATAGACAATAACCTTTTACTTTTGTTAACTCTTTGTCGACACTAATGACGCTGCTCCTGTTATTCCATAAGTTTTGAAGAAAATTACAAAGATGAATTTATATCTCTATCTTAAAAAACACACACATTCAGATTCTTTTTTTACAGAAATTATAACAAATTCATATACAAATGCAGTGAGATTGAGATTTATTTCTTAATCTACAGCATGCTATTGTGAACAGATTATCTGCTTTTTATTAAATGTCAAATGTTCCCAGGTTGAACCAGAGAGGAATCCAACTTGAAGATTGTTCTGAAGAAAAGAAAAATAAATGTATATATATATATATATATATATATATATATATATATATATATATATATATATATATATATATATATATATATATATATATATATATATATATATATATATATATATATATATATATATATATATATATATATATATATATATATAAAATTGAACTCATGTTTCGTATTATAAATGCTGCACAAGCATTAATTTAAACATACAAAAAGAAGTGGAAATGTCCTTTTTAATTTCACTGATTAAGATGTTTATTTTTGTTTTGTTTTGTTTTTTTGTTTTTTTACTACAATCCCATTTTTGAGAGAACAAGGTTTATGTCATCATCACAAAAGATGAAGTCAAAACTTTAAATGAACATTTTCAACTACTGCTTGGTTTGTTGCTGAAATAAATGTAGGACTAAATCTTTCCACAGTGGATCCATTGTAGGAACATAAACCATAAAGCAGCAAATATTATAATATGTACAAAGATTCTGGGAAAAAACAATTTTAGTGAATTTCTTTTGAGATCATAAAACTTCTAATGTTGCTGATAGTTCTCAGTTAAAAATCAGTTAAAATAACAGGTATTTATACTATTTATCTTAATAACACATTGACTTTTAATGTTAGAATGTAGTAAAATTAATCTTTCAAGTAGTTTATTTTTTTATCTCAGAAGTTTGGGAAAGGACAACAGCCAAAAACAAAGAAATTCTTTGCTGATACAGACCTAATAATTCAATGGTCTTATGGTTCCCCTGTTGGCAATTTTGTGAGATGCAACTAAAGAGTTTTTGTTCAGTGTTTCTGCTTCCTGTGTCACTGTGTCTCTCGAGCGCAGTAATAAACAGCAGAATCTCCAGCGGTCAGGCTGTTCATCTGCAGATACACCTGATATCTGCTGTTGTCTCTGGAGATGGTGAACCGGTTGTTCACTGACTGAGAGTAGTAGATGCTTTTACTATCCCAGCTAATAGTAGCGACCCATTCCAGTCCATTTCCAGCTGCCTGTCTGACCCAAGCGTTCCAGTAATGCTGATCAAACCCAGAATATGTGCAGGTCAGTCTGTGAGATTCTCCAGGCTTTTTAACCACTGATTCAGACTCAGTCAGTGTTTGACCATCACTACCTGCAGACAGATTCATAATTAACCACTACAACATAATACACTGTTATTATGTTAAAATCTCAAAGAAGCTTTAAGCAATCCTTTGTTCTTACCTGTCCAGAATGAGAAAAGCAGAATGAGAAAAGCAATCATAAGTTCAAGCCTGATCATTTTTGTGATTGTTTATGTCTGCTCAGTCTACTGAGTGTTTATCCCTGGATTACTGCAGTTCTTAAACTCTCTAACATGACATGCAAATATGGATGCAATCACTTTGCAGAAACTCCTCCCCCTGAAAGTATAAACAAAACTCATCTCAGTTTAAAGTCTGAAAAACAGTTTTTAAAACATGTGAAAAAACAAAATGCTCATAAAATATTATTTATGTATCACTAAATCACCAAACTGTCTCTCAGCTTTACCCTCAGATCTCCATCAGAGGATGTAGTGGAGAGCTGGCAGCAGAACTACACCGCAGAAATCAGGTGTACAGAGGTGTTTTATCAGTTTATCAAATTGATAAACTTATTAATAGTGAAATAGTAAAACAATAATTAAACAATTTTTCATGACTATTTATCTGAAATAAAAGAATTATTTTCTGTCTTCCTTTAGTCAAAAAGATATTCTTTACACCAGATGATAAAATTTACCTTTTTATTTATTTATTTTTTATTATTGTGGTATCAAATACCATTCCATATGATGTGTATTTATCTGGCCTTTTGAAAAACAACACAAGTTTGACAAAAGTGCTGCACACCAATTAAGGAATACAGAAAAAAATAAACAAAAATAATCAACTATATGTATAGCCATACTACAGTATGAAATTATAAGTAAGACAAGAACTGGTCTTGGATCGCCTCCTCTGGTGACTATATGGAACAGCTGTTCAGGCTTTTGGGGTTTTTTGTACAGCTCTGCAGTTGGTTTGTGTCACTGTGAGTCTCTGGCACAGTAATACACAGCAGAGTCTCCAGGCTGCATATTCTGCCCATTCAGAGTCACTGTTTTACTGGAAGTGTCTAAGTCGATACTGAACTTGTTCTTCAGTGAATCTTTATAGTATGAAGCTCCAGTATATTTCATCCCAATCCACTCCAGTCCTTTCCCAGCAGGCTGTCTGATCCAAGCTGTGTAGTAGCCGCCCAGAGAATAAGAGACCTGACAGCTGATGGTCAGACGCTGACCTGGCTGCAGAGTCACAGAGGCTGGTTGGGTCAGCTGTTCACACTTCACACCTGTAGAGGAAAGTAGTAAATTAAAATTACAATACAAATGGTAATCAGTCGGTTTAGATTGATCCTGGTGTAATTATTTCTGTCTCAGTGAGACTCACAGGATCCAGCAGCCAGCAGCAGCAGCAGAGCTACAGACAACATGTTGGTGCTGAAAGTGATGGGAGTTTCTCTTCTTCTGCAGCTGAAAGCATGAGATCTTTAAAAGTCCAGGGTTAATTTGCATAATCCAGCAAACTACCAGTCTGTTAGTTGCGACTGAACATTGCTGAAATTGTATGTGTTCATTCAAGCAGCATTTGGAAAAACCTGGATATCATGTAGTTATAGAATAAATTATTTTTAAAATATTCTTCTTTGAAGAATATTAACTTGTCCCAATGACTTTTGGTCTAAATTTACATATAGTTTTTCAAAGGAAAAAAGACACCTTACATTTTCTTAAACTTATTGGAAATATAATTCAGCCACAAAAATCAATATGAGTCTTCAAAACAAAATAGCTTTGCTTTACAGTGCTGCAGAACATTTGTTTAGATAGTTTAAATTTAAAAACAAATGCTTTATTTTTGTTTTAGGTTAATGCATTTGTTATTGGACATAATTGAAAACGACAGCCCGAAGCCCAAAACTAAAACCAAAGAGTATCTCTCACATTTTAAGAGTCTTTGTTGAAATGTTGTGCACTACCCAAAAAGGCTTTGGAAAAATTGGTAAAGCTAACATTTTTGAAATACTTTTATGTCCTTCGAAAAAAAAAAAAACCTCTTTTATGAATGTCAAAAAAGATTCAAGAAATGCACCAAGACAAATGGAAAAAATGTTATTGTATTACAAATTTTATAATAATGAATTTACTGGAAAATCATCTTTCAATAAATTACATTTCAAATTGTAATATTTGTATTGAAGGTACACCAATCTGTGTTCCCCTACTGTTTCTGCAACAGCATCTAGGTTGCCTCTGTACCGTCTGCTTCATACGCTTCGAAACTTTATGGTGTGATGTCTCCCTATACCTCAGTATCACTGCACTCTTCTACGTGGCTCCAGATCACAAGCCAGTTTTATACTAGATGTGCTGGAACGATCATCAATGTTTTCAATGTCTTCCATCCTCTCTGTGCCCCAACACTCTTTCAAATGCAACACATGCAAATGACGACAAACCTGGCTGATTCACAGACACGCAAAACCACAGACGTCGTCATGAGCTATTATTGTCTTGAAAAACTACTTGAAGTCTAAATTGTGTCATCAGCACTACAAGGCTGAAAACAATGGCGCAAACGTTGACCAGTTCAAATGATTTGTTTTCTGACTCAGTACATTTTCTAATGTAATTGTTTGAGATTAGGCAGAAATAATCCTTAAAGATGCACTTCTTCAATAGGTTGCTGTATAATTCATATCACAGTCCTTTTAAAATTATGTATTAGTCCTGCCAAACAGTTTGAACAAGTTTGTATAACCTAAAACATAGATTAACATGAATCGAACTGACTTTTTGAACTTGAAAACAGTTTTTATTCTCTTTGAGCATCATAATTTATCATGATGCTTCCAAATTTAGGAAAACAGGAATCCATATTTGGCAGCAAAATGTCTAATGTTGATGTTACCTGTATAAAACTGAAGACTGAAAACTGCAACATGCTCTTTTGTGAAGTGGTTGGAATTAAGTTATGATCTCTAGATGCCTCCTATGGTTGTTTATTAACAATGCATGTGTTGAGGTTCTGAGGGGTTTTTGCACAGCTCTGCTGCATGTCTGTCACTGTGCCTCTGTGCCTGGCACAGTAATACACAGCAGAGTCTTCAGGCTGTAGATTCTCTCCATTTAGAAGCATAGTGTTACTGGAGGTCTCTAAGTTAATAAAAAACTTTTTGTTCAGTGAATCTTTGACGTCTGGACCTGAATAACTGTCTCTTCTCCCAATCCACTCCAGTCCTTTCCCAGCAGGCCGTCTGATCCAAGCTGTGTAGTAGACTAGATCATAAGAGACCTGACAGCTGATGGTCAGACGTTGACCTGGCTGCAAAGTCACAGAGGCTGGTTGTGTCAGCTGTTCACACTTCACACCTGTGGAGGAAAACAACACTTTGAGCAGGCGATGTAGTGATAATAAAGTAACAGTTTAGTGTGATCAAGCTGTTCAAGTTTCTGTCTCAGTGAGACTCAGGATGCAGCAGCCAGCAGCAGCAGCATCAGAGCTACAGAGAACATGTTGGTGCTGAAGATGATCTGATGGGAGTTTCTCTTCTTCTGCAGCTGACAGAATCACACCAAGTCTATAAAACCTGAATTTGCTTGATTCAGCGTCCAATCAGGGCATTAAATGTCACATCACCTCATGAGTTCATGATGTTTAATAAAAAATATAAAATGTCACAAATCACAGACATCACTAGCATCTTGTATTTCATAATATTGAAGGTTTCGCAGCTTCTCCACTTGTAATGACTTTAATAATGTTCTTCTCTGTCACAGTAATATACTGCTGTAGTAATAAGCTGATCTTTTTAAAGAGTATCAATTCCACCATGTCAGACCAGTCAATACTGATCCATTTCAGCGCTTATCCCACATGTTGTCTGATCCAGAGCAAGTAACCAGAAACCAGAGAGACCAGATGGTCTGACTGAGGATCTCTGAGAGTTAATGGCGAGAAAGGTACTTGGAAACTCAAAGAAACAGCAACCAGAAGAAGAGTGACTGTGTTCATTATTTTTAGTCTGATTTAACCATCTCTCAACTAACTTTGAAAGCTGTGAATACCCAGGCTGAACCTGCCAGTGGTCAGAACGTGTGTGTTTGTTTTAACCCCATAAATAAAACTTATCAGCGCTGCCATCACAATTATGACAACATTTTCACAGACAATTTAAAGAAACTTTTCTAAACGTCCTGTGCATTGAAATTGGTTGAACATTTCCTTATGAGAAAACAATTAGATGAGTTTCATCTGAACTAATCTAATGGCTTCTCCTGGGATGATTTTATGTCAAAACTGTTCATGGACTCAGAAGTCTCTGAACCTTTCGTTCATTTTAACGATACACATCTTTGAGCTGTTTGTTGAAGGGAGGAAATGAACAATTAATCTGTTGAACCACATGTTGATGGATTCCTAAAAAACAGGAAATCTCAAACCACAAGAACCGTTAAGGCTTTTGTGTTTTGTTTTTTTTTTTTTACAAACTCTGTCACACAGTCAGAGAAGAAAATCCAAATAGTTTGTCTTTCTGTCCTTTTCTCAGATAGATTTCAGTGAAAATTAGAAATTAAATTTTTACTCTTTATATATACACACATTTTTGCAGGCTCTTGTTGTTTTTGTCAGCTTAAGTCATGTAGAACATTTGATATAAAACATAAGGAAGCAGAAAAAAATACAGAGCACAGAGAGAACAGACAGAACAATGCTGGGGATCAAACTTGCAAACTAGTGAGCAGAGCAGAAATATACAGTTATGAAGAATGAAGGATTTTATGTAATTTAACATTTTTTGTTGTTTCGTTTTACTTTTCATGAAATATGATTTTTAAAAAGGTGGAAAAAAGGATAGTTGATCTATATTTTTGTACAATTGCAAGAAAATCTGACACATATATAAGCTGTGCTCTAATGTTTGAAAAAATATGCCTGTCTTTGGATTGTCTTTCTGTTTGTACTTGTTTTGTTTACTGGACTGGTGTTGCCTGAATTAAAAATTAGACATGAAAAAAATCCTTCAAGAAACACAATAAAAAGAGACCTGCTAATTTGCATCACATTCTTTAAAGAAAATGTGATTAGTCCTGTCAAACACACAGAGTTGTTTTGGTTTGTATAACATAAAAAATAATTTATGTAACCTATTTGACTCCAGAAACCTAACTGACCTCCAAATAGTGTTTTCTTATGTTAGATCATATATAGTCAACAATATGCTTTCAGTATTAGGTAATAAAAAGTCTATTTGAACAACTGGATCAATATATATATAAAACAAAAGCAAAATCTAGCCGGAGGTGGTGTAATGTTAATGTTTTCTATGTAAAACCTAAGAGTGACTGCAAGACCTTCCTTTAGGAAATTGTTTAAATTCTATAGTGGTCCTAAGGCGCCCCCTCTGGTTGTTTACTAGTAAAGCGTCAGTTCAGGTGTGAGGGGTTTTTGTACAGCTCTGCTGCTGGTTTGTATCACTGTGGTCGTATCTGGCACAGTAATACACAGCAGAGTCTTCAGGCTGCAAATTCTGTCCATTTAGAGTCACTGTGTTGCTGTTGGTGTCTACATCGATACTGAACTTGTTCTTCAGTGACTCTTTGAAGCGTAAATTTCCACCGCTATCATTCATTCCAATCCACTCCAGTCCTTTCCCTGCAGCCTGTCTGATAAAAGCCGTCCAGTAGCTTAGGTCATAAGAGACCTGACATCTGATGGTCAGACGTTGACCTGGCTGCACAGTCAATGCGGCTGGTTGTGTCAGCTGCTCACACTTCACATCTAGAAAGATTAAATAGATGTATTAGTTTAACACAGAGAAAATAATCTGAATAATTTAAACTCAGTTATCCAGTGAGACTCACAGGATCCAGCAGCCAGCAGCAGCAGAGTTACAGAGAACATGTTGGTGTTGAAGGTGATCTGATGGGAGTTTCTGTTCTTCTGCAGCTGAAAGCATCAAATCAAGCCTTTAAACCAGATTGACCCTGTTTGCATAATGACAGTCCCGCCTCTCAGTATTTTTGACCATATATCGCAAGAAGTTTTATCTTTTTTTATTTTTTTTAACCAGCATGCACAAACAGTATTTCTGAATTTACGGTGTTCATGTTAAGTTATTATTTTCTATTGAACTGGCTCTGATCACACTGCTTTGTCCATTACAGATTTTATAAGACTCCTCTTGATTTGTTACACAACGCCTGTTGTGAAAAGCAGCTGTTTCATCGTTTCACTGGGTTTTGCTCCATTTTGTAGTATAACATATTCGTTTTTTTTCATGTCGGATCAAGTCACATAAAATCTGACCATATTATATTTTACCTTAAAATCCCTGAATCAGACTATGTTGTGACAGAGGAATAAATTGCCTTAAGTGGTGTCATTTTATTATTATCATTATTATTATTATTATTATTATTATTATTATTATTATTATTATTATTATTATTATTATTATTATTATTATTATTGTTGTTGTTGTTGTTTTTGTTGTTGTTGTATATAAAATTAATATGATCGATGGCAGTGATGTCAGTGGATCTTGGATCTCTGGCCACAAATCACAAAAGTGTGGTGACATTACTGAGAACTTATGCTGCTCCACTGAGGAAAACATAAACAATAAAATGGTCAAAGAGGTTTCAGAAAATCACCTATTACAATTTTATTATTGTCGTTTGTTTTTGTTTTTTTATGTATATATATAGACTACAGCTGTGCTTTTCCATAACCTTATTTATGTTTTGATTTATTGGGGCTGTATTGCCACAATAAATGGAATAAATTAAAGCAAAGCAAAAAAAAATGTAATTATAAAATATGTCCATGCATTATTCTGTTAAATAGAGTGTATTAGGAAACCTAATGTGTATCATTCTCTTCTGAATACATAATCTGCTGCTTGAAATAATCATGCTTTTTGAATGTAAGGGAACAAAATAATTGCACTTAAATACTAACATTTCAGAAGCATAAATATTTTACTAGATCAGTCATTAGAAAACAAAATATTTACTAAGTTCTGAATTCATTTATATTCATCCACGTTTTGCATAACTTTTTTAATGTAATCTTTAATTGTTTTCAACCAACTTTAGCACATTAACAATTTGAGATGTTTCTCTTTGACTCAGTTTAAAATAGTAAGTAGTGCATGGGCACCTCCTGTGGCTCTGATTATTAGTGCATACTTATGTTCAGACAGTGATGTTTTTGTAAAGCTCTGCTGCTTGTTTGTGTCACTGTGGCCTTTCTGGCACAGTAATACACAGCAGAGTCTTCAGTCTGCATATTCTGTCCATTTAATGTCACTGTTTTTACTGGAGCCATCTAAGCTGATGCTGAACCTGTTATTTAGTGAATCTTTGAACACTGTGATGTGTCCAATGCCAGATCCACCAATCCACTCCAGTCCTTTCCCAACGGGCTGTCTGACCCAAACTGTCCAGTAGGTGTTGATAGAATAAGAGACCTGACAGCTGATGGTCAGACTTTGACCTGACTGCAGAGTCACAGAGGCTGGTTGTGTCAGCTGTTCACAGTTCACACCTGTGGAAAACAGACAATAATGTTAGAAATCAGAATCGGAACAGAAAACAATTTACTGTTCTGATCACTGATCAATATGATCAGATATTGACTATATGTATCTGATCGTATTTTTAGTGGTTCTGCTTTAGTAAGACTCACAGGATCCAGCAGCAGCAGCAGAGCTACAGAGAACATGATGATGTTGAAGATGATCTGATGGGAGTTTCTCTTCTTCTCCTCTTGACAGTATCAGATCACCTCCTTAAAACTGGACGTTCTCATTTGCATAATTAACAAAACAACAGAATAGTCCAGTATAATCTTTCAACCAGCATTAAGGATTGATAAATTAATCAGGTTTTAAAATAAATATGTTTTATACAATATACTGAGCATCTAGTGGTGAACATTAGCTTCTGTACTTGGAATTGTTTTAATCAGTTCTTCTCTGGCATTTAATATACAAAAATGTCCTCTAGATTTAATTTACTGTTTCAAAATAGAACTTTATGTTACTCATTTGAGAGCTGTTCATTACTGCAGCAGTGTCTTCACAGGTCTGCTTAAAAGTCAGACAGCTGCAAGAATGCTACTGCTTGTGTTTTCACCAACACTAAGAAAATAGTTTGAATATTTTGAATATTTGAAAGAAAAAGCATAGAAACATTTCAAGATTTTTAATTCAAGCTGTGTTTTTCCCCCATCACAATCCTATTTCAGGTTTCCTAAGGTGGTGTGTGAATTCCTCAAGTTATTTTGACAGTCAAGCATATGCTGATGGTTTATGGCAATGTTACCCTCTGTCTGACAGCAGCAACTTTAGTCCGTCCAGTCAGTCACTGGAAGGTTCTGATCCAAAACTGGTATTGTTCTTTAGTGAATATCTGTGATCTCAGCTTAAAACAAGTGTGTGATCCCAGTGCACTGGATTTTGGATAACCATTAAGTAAATAGGATTTAGATCAAAATCTTACTTTTTATAAATGTAATTACTGAACAGGTGGAATTTTTTTTTCCTGCAACAAAAAACAGCAGCTTTGAAATATTTTGTGACTTTAAATGTAATGATGTTTAAAAGTATTTATTTTAGGTACTATATCTGCAGTTGTCTGTGTGTGTTGGTGTCTCTGATCCTCTTCTGCCCCCTTCAGGCTGTCATAAAAATGTATTGTATGTAGTTTTTGTACAGCCTCTGTGTTCACTTCAACCACTGTGGCTGTGCAGCACAGTAATACACAGCAGAGTCCTCTGGGCTCAGGTTGGATAATCTCAGATGAGTTATGCTGTTACTGTATTCTCTGCTGATTTCAATACGTCCTCTCACACTGTTGGCATAGTCGTTACTTGAGAAGGAGTACCCGCTTCCTATCCATTCCAGTCCTTTTCCTGCAGGTTGTCTGATCCAGGCCATAGCATAGTCAGTAAATGTGAAGCCAGATCCTCTGCAGTACAAACTCAGAGTCTCTCCAGGTTTTTTAACCAATGAACTGGAAGGAATGGACTCCATCCTCTGACCTGTACAACCTGGTTATATGGAAATAGAGGAACCATTGATGAGAATTACAAAGGTACTGACATTTAGTCAGTAATGTGATATGAAACAAATAGAAGCAGAAGAACTTACAGCACAGAGAGAGAACAAGAAGGAAGACAGTGAGTGTGTTCATCATCTTGAGACTGCAGACACAAATGACAAACCAGTCAGCAGGACTGAAATATAGAGCAGAGATCAGAGATTTGCATTAATATAGAGAAGGAGGGACTTATGGTCCTTTTCCTTTACTCTGCTCTATTCAGTTACAAGGGATTTTCACCAGTGAGCAGGAAATAATCTTTATTTTAGATCCCTCTTTCCTGAGCTTCCAAGCGGGTCAAATTGGGCTTAAAACAATGTCAGAAAACTGTTGGTCACTGATTGGTTAGGGGGACGAGTCACTAGTTGCTTCCCACAATCTCCTGTACTTCTGTAGTGTTTTGTTTCGCTGCCCAAAGCCTTTTCTACCGCTCTTCGTTTTTGAGTCAGACAAAAAGTCACTGACTGACCAGAATGTTCAACATAGTTTATATTTTGACATTATTTCTTGCATTTTTGTCATGTTACAGATCACAGACCACATGATTTGTTAGACAGCACCTGTTTGTGAACAGCTGTTTGACTATTGAACATGTTTATTGATTCCATGACATAATGTCTGTGCTTTGCTGTGTTGCAATGAATCACATCAAAACTCATCAAACAGTTTTTTTTTTTTTTTTTTTTTTTGCTCTAAATTCACAGAATTGAAATGAACTGGGACAGAGGAGAAAATCATGTTGGATCAGGTTTTTGTTCTTTAATCTGTGTAAGAGTGTCTCCTTTCTGGCTCTTAATCATTAGTACTTGTCCTCAAGCTCCAAGAGGTTTTCTTACAGCTTTTTCTGTCTCATTGAGACTAGCAGGATCCTGCAGCCAGAACCAGAGGCAGTGGAACAGAAAACATGTTGGTGTTGAAAGTCAATTGATTGGAGATTTTATTTTCATCTGTAGCTGCCAGCATCAGATGAACGCCTTAAATCTGAATAACTTGACTTTCTCAAATAAATCAATGCCTCAGTTTAAACTGATGGTTTGTGTTTTTCATCACATGCTGCCAGATCTAAGCTAACCAAGTAAATTTTATATGAAATGCTCACTTTGCATAAATCTAATTACTGAACAAATGGAAGATATGTTTTTCTGCAAGAGAAAATAGCAGTTTTCAAATATTTTGTCAGCTTTTAACAATTCATGACATTAAATTGAAAACATTACATTAAAAGTTGAATGAAGAATAAAAATTAGTATTCAGAAAATAAAAATCAGTATCAAGTTTTATAAAAACTTGATAAGTCCTATCTAACACACAGAGTTGTCTCAATTTAGATTCATGTAACCTTGCTGATTTCAAAAAGTTCTTAGGAGTGTTTTATCATTTTAGACAAACTTTAGGTGACAAGATGCTTTCAGTGTTGGGTAAATTAAAACCTATTTGAACAACTATCATTAGATATACAATATAAAAGCGAAACCTAACTGACTGCAATGTTAATATTATCTGTGTGAGGCTGATGAGTGAAAACTGCAAGACCTTCTTTTAGGAAATTGTTTAAATTCTGTAGTGGTCCTAAGGCGCCCCCTCTGGTTGTTTAGTAGTAATGCATCGGTTCAAGCTGAGAGGGGTTGTTGTACAGCGCTGCTGCTGGTTTTTATCACTGTGTCTCTCTGGCGCAGTAATACACAGCAGAGTCTTCAGGCTGCATATTCTGTCCATTTAGAGTCACTGTCTTACTGCTGGTGTCTACATTGATACTGAACTTGCTCTTCAGTGACTCTTTGAAGCGTAAATTTCCATACTTATCATTCACCCCAATCCACTCCAGTCCTTTCCCTGCAGCCTGTCTGATAAAAGCTGTCCAGGTGCCCAGGTCATAAGAGACCTGACATCTGATGGTCAGACGTTGACCTGGCTGCACAGTCAATGCGCCTGGTTGTGTCAGCTGTTCACACTTCACATCTAAAAAGATGAAATACATGTATTAATTTAACACAGAGCAAGCAGTCTAAATAATTTAAATCCAACTATTCAGTGAGACTCACAGGATCCAGCAGCCACCAGCACCAGCAGCAGCAGAGCTACAGAGAACATGATGATGTTGAAAATGATCTGAAGGGAGTTTCTCTTCTTCTGAGCTAAAAGCGTCAAATCAAGTCTATAAAACCTGAATTTGCATGTCCAAGCGGCCAATCAGTGCATTAAAATGATGTCACATCACGTACTTGATCTTTTGTCCGGTCTGCTGGAGGTTATGAGTTTGCATACAGCCCTGCCTCTTAGTATTTTTGACAACATATTGCAAGAGGTTTTATCTTTTTTTCTTTTAACCAGTATCCAGAAACAATACTTCTGAATTAACAATGTCTGTGTTAAGTTATTATTTTCCATCTGTTGAATGCAATGTGTTTACATTCATTTGGGTAGAAAGTTAATATTACCATATAGTGGATGTATAATAGTTTAGAGAATGAAGTGCAGATTCTGTGGATGTAAAACTAAGAACCATTATATTTTCTTTTAATGCAACATAAATTTTGCAAGATTTTCCACCTGTTCTCTGCATCGTCTCCACATTTTCTGTGTATCTGAGCTGGTTCAATGTCTTTATAGTTCAATCTTGCAAAAGGTGCTGGTGTAAGTTTGAATAAATCACATTTCTCTCCTCGCTACTGACTTACCAAATAAATGTTAACCAAATCTACAAGTTATGAGGTTTTTATAATAATGTGTAGGTGCTGAATGAGACCCTAAATAGTGTTTTATCTGGGATCCCATTCCACTTAAGTGGGTTCATGACATACTTAACTGGGGTGATTATGATTAAATTGTATTATGATGAAACAAGTGTGTGATCCCAGCACACTGGATTTTCATTGCATGTTTTCAAACCAACATATTCAAAACAAGTTTTTTTGATTAAATTCTCATTTTGCATAATTATGATTACTGTAAGGTTGGAACGTGTTTTATCCTGTGACAGAAAAAAACTCCATGCCTTCTGGTATAAAAGGTAAAACCACAGGGTATTAAAAGTATAGTTTAATCTGTGTTTGTCTGAGTGTGTTGGTGTCACTGATCCTCTTCTGCCCCCTTCAGGCTGTGATAAAAATGTATTTCATGTAGTTTTTGTACAGCCTCTGTGCTCATTTAACCACTGTGGCTCTGCAGCACAGTAATACACAGCAGAGTCCTCTAGCTTCAGGTTGGATAATGTCAGATGCACCATGCTGTTACTGCTGTCCTTTCTGACTTCAATACGTCCACTAAGACTACTGGCATATCTGTTACTGCTGGGATTGTTCAACCCAAATCCTAGCCATTCCAGGCCTTTTCCTGCAGGTTGTCTGATCCAGTGCATAACATAGCTGTTAAATGTGAAGCCAGATCCTCTGCAGGACAAATTCAGAGTCTCTCCAGGATTTTTAACCAATGAACTGGAAGGAATGGACTCCATCCTCTGACCTGTACAACCTGGTTATATGGAAATAGAGGAACCATTGATGAGAATTACAATTACACAGGATATGAAACATAAGGAAGCAGGACCACTTACAGCACAGAGAGAGAACAAGAAGGAGGACAGTGAGTGTGTTCATCATCTTGAGGCTGCAAACACAAATGACAAACCAGTCAGCAGGACTGAAATATAGAGCAGAGATCAGAGATTTGCATTAATATAGAGAAGGAGGGACTTTAGGTCATTTTCTACCTCTGACTGATTCAGCTCTACTCAGTTATAAGGGATTTTCACCAGTAACGGTTAGCAGGTAGTAGTGAGTTTTTTGGATCTTACTTCACTGGGTTTCCAAGTGGGTCAAATTGGGCTTAAAGAAATGTCAGAAAAATACTCTGAAAAAATGGTCACTGATTGGTTAGGGGGACGAGTCACTGGTTGCTTCCCACAATCTCCTGTACTTCTGTGGTCTTTTGTTTCGCCACCCAAAGACTTTTCTCCCACTCTTCTTTTCTGAGTGAGAAAAAAAGCCACTGACTGACCAGTATGTTCAACATAGTTTATGTTTCAAAATTATTTGTTGCATTATTGCCATGTTACAGATCAAACAGACAGCTTGATTTGTTACACAGCACCTGTTTTTGCACAGCTGTTTGATTATTTAACATGTTTACTTGATTCCATGGCATAATGTCTGTGCTTTGCTGTGTTGCACTAAATCATATCAAATTCATCAAACTGTATTTTTGCTTTAAATTCACTGAACTGAACTGCATTGGGACAGAGGAGAAAATCATATTGGGTCAAGTTTTTGTTCTTTCATCTGTGTAAGAGTGTCTCCTTTCTGGCTCTTAACCATTAGTACTTGTGCTCAAACAAAAAGAGGTTATTGTACAGCTTTTTATGTCTCATTGAGACTAGCAGGATCCTGCAGCCAGAACCAGAGGCAGTGGAACAGAAAACATGTTGAGTTGAAAGTCATCTGATTGGAGATTATTTACATCTATAGATGCCAGCATCAGATCAACTCCTTAAATCTGAATGACTTGATTTTCACAAATAAATCAATGCCTGCTGTCACATGCTGTCAGATCTAAGCTAACCAAGTACTTTTTAATATCAAACTCTCACTTTGCATAAATCTATTTATTGAAGTGGAAGATATTGTCCCTGCAAGAGAAAACAGCAGTTTTGAAATATTTTGTGATTTTCAATGTAATGTTGTTTAAAAGTAATTATTTTAAACACAATATAGTTTCATCTGCATTTGTCTGTGTGTGTGTTGGTGTCACTGATCCTCTTCTGCCCCCTTCAGGCTGTTATAAAAATGTATTTCATGTAGTTTTTGTACAGCCTCTGTGTTCACTTCAACCACTGTGGCTGTGCAGCACAGTAATACACAGCAGAGTCCTCTGGCCTCAGGTTGGATAATGTCAGATGCGTCATGCTGTTACTGCTGTCCTTTCTGATTTCAATACGTCCGCTAAGACTACTGGCATATCTGTTATTGCTGGGATTGTTCGACCCAAATCCTAGCCATTCCAGGCCTTTTCCTGCAGGTTGTTTGATCCAATGCATATAATAGTCAGTAAATGTGAAGCCAGATCCTCTGCAGGACAAACTCAGAGTCTCTCCAGGTTTTTTAACCACTGAATTGGAAGGAATGGACTCCATCCTCTGACCTGTACAACCTGGTTATATGGAAATAGAGGAACCATTAATGAGAATTACAAATATACTGACATTAGTCAGTATTATAATATGAAACATAAGAAAGCAGAAGAACTTACAGCACAGAGAGAGAACAAGAAGGAGGACAGTGAATGTGTTCATCATCTTGAGGCTGCAAACACAAATGACAAACCAGTCAGCAGGACTGAAATATAGAGCAGAGATCAGAGATTTGCATTAATATAGAGAAGGAGGGACTTTAGGTCATTTTCTACCTCTGACTGACTCAGCTCTATTCAGTTATAAGGGATTTTCACCAGTAACAGTTAGCAAGTAACCATCTTTATTTTATACCCAATGTATTTTCAAAACCTGTAGATAGACTATTATAGCAATAATAATATGTCATCCATAAAATGCTAAAAGACTGATTAATTCGTTTGGGAAACAGCATGAATTATCATTTAGCAGGAATAAGAAACCTTAATCCATGTGATCAAATAATCATATAATGTTACACTGAAATGTGTTTAAGGACATCAGTAGTTTCATCAGTAGATTCACATTCATCAGAGCTTTTTTGGAGGAAACAAAGGTGATAATAAACTTGTTCTTTGAGGAATCATTATCATCCACAAAACCAATCTGCTGTTGTCTTTTTCTTTCTGTGTTTCTGTAATGTAAGAAAATTAACAAAACACCATTGGATGTTAAAAAGGCTCACAGCTGAGCAGGCCTTATTACAGATATATCTTTTGTAAGCTATTCTCTCAGACTGTTTAGTGTACTTTTCAGGGGTGTCGAAATCCAGTACTCAAGGGCCGGTGTCCTGCAACTTTTAGATGTGCCTCTGCTGCACCACACCTGAATAGAATAATTAGGTCATCAGCAAGGCTCTGGAGAACTTGTCGACACAAGGAGGAGGTAATTAAGCCGTTTCATTCCAGTGTTTTGTACCTGTGGCACATCTAAAAACTGCAGGACAGCGGCCCTCCAGGACTGGAGTTTGACACCCCTGAGTTAGACAATACTTTGTGGTCTAAGAGCGCCTCCTCTGGTTGATGAGATAATAAAAAGTGTTCAGGCTCAGAGAGGTGTTTGTACAGCTCTGCTCCTTGTTTGTGTCACTGTGACTCTCTGGCGCAGTAATACACAGCAGAGTCTTCAGGCTGCATATTCTCTCCATTCAGCATCACTGTGTTACTGGAAGAAATGAAGGTGATACTGAATTTGTTTTTAAGTGAGTCTTTGAAGCTTGGGCTGCATCCATCACAGGAAGTGCCGATCCATTCCATTCCTTTTCCTGTTGGCTGTCTGATCCAGTGTGTCCAGTAACCGTCCACCGAATAAGACACCTGACAGTCGATGGTCAGACGCTGACCTGGCTGCACAGTAGCGGACGTCTGCTGTGTCAGCTGTTCACACTTCACACCTGCAGAGTAAAAAACGTTGAAACTGAACTGGTAATGAAATTGAACAGTGTGGTGTGATCATATCTGTTGTTTCTCCCTCAGTGAGACTCACAGGATGCAGCAGCAGCAGCAGCAGCAGAGCTACAGAGAACATGTTGGTGTTGAAGGTGATCAGATGGGAGTTTCTCTTCTTCTGCTGCTGACAACGTCAGATCACGTCTTTAAACCAGAGTGCTTTATTTGCATAATGACATCCAGCCACATAGTGCTTTGTCTACTTACTGTTTAAAATGTCTGTCAATCAGCAATAAGGGACGTCCATCCATCCATATATCACACGTTAATCCCTAGTGGGGTCACAAGTGGTTCCTGTCTCCACCAGTCAACGGGCAAGAGGTGGGTTACACTGCGGACAGGTACAAGATGGGACAGTATGTCTGAAATTACAATGTTCACATTAAATTATTTTGATCACTATTGGGAAAGTGTTTGTTGTTTCCCTGTTATTCCTCCTGACTCTATTCTCTTCTTCCAGTAATTTTGAAAGCAAAATTACTGAAAATGATTTTAAAAAAACACACATTCTGAAATATTTTATCAGAAAACATGTCTTATACTGGGAAAGTTAAATGACCTTTGAGATCAAGCTCTGATATTTATGGTAGTCATAATTATTTAGTACAGTTCTCTTCAGATTATAAGATCTGGCTTTTAATTGTACAGTTTAAGTAGAAATATATTGTTTTCAAATTATTTGATTACTTAAACGTGAGTTTTTTGTAAGACATAATTTTAGTTCTTTTGTTAGTTTTATTTGGGGGGAAGCAGGGTTAGGAAGGTTCAAATGTAATAAAGCATTTTACTTTTTAGGTGGTTTAAAGATCTAAACCCAATCTGCAACCAGGCAACAGTTGTATTATAAATATATTGCGTTTAACATCATGATAAAACTTTTTTTATTATTATTTTTGTTGTTTCCTCCAGTAAGAAGAATATTTTAACAATTGATTTTGTTTCCATATTTGAGCTCTTCTATATTTATGATAATGACACATTGATTCTTAATGCTAGATTGCAGTAAAATTAATCTTTCAAGCAGCTCGATTTTGAAATTGTCCTGAGAACATCCAAGTTTTTGAACTAAGTGTTCTAAGAACATTTTGAATGTAAGCATCCAATTTATAGAAAATGTCTTCGCTGCTACAGAGCTAAATGATTTAGTGGTGTGATGGTACAACCTGTGGGGATTTTTGTGTCATGCAACTGAGGAGTTTTTGTTCAGTGTTTCTGCTTTTTGTGTCACTGTGGCTCCCGAGCGCAGTAATAAACAGCAGAATCTCCAGCTGTCAGGCTGCTCATCTGCAGATACACCTGACTTCTGCTGTTGTCTCTGGAGATGGTGAACCTTCCTCTCACTGACTCAGAATAGTAGGTGCTATCACCATTACCATTGATAGCTGAGACCCACTCCAGTCCTTTTCCAGCTGCCTGTCTGACCCAAGCCTTCCAGTAATGGCCACCAAACCCAGAATATGTGCAGGTCAGTCTGTGAGATTCTCCAGGCCCTTTAACCACTGATTCAGACTGAGTCAGTGTTTGACCATCAGTTCCTGCAACAGTTTCATTATAAACCATGTTAACAAAAGAGCATTGCTACATCATAATGTAACATGTATTCATCAGGAAGCTATTTAAAGCTACCCTTTGTTCTTACCTGTCCAGTTAACTGATAGTATGAAAAAAAACACCACGACTTCAGGTAAAATCATTTTTGAGGATGTCTGCGTCTGCTCTTCCTACCGACTGTTTCTCCAGGGTTTATTACTTAGACTCTCTATAAAAATATATGGAAGCAGATAGTTTGCATTAACTCCTCCCACTGGAAATAAATTGAACTCATGTTAGAATGAATTTTACTTTTATGAATCAATTATCCAATTCATTATTTTAACATTCACTGTATTTTTACTGTTTTTAAAGCATTTAAGAAGCAAAATACAGGAATTTGTAGTCATCACCTTTTGACAACAGGACTGTAGACAAAAAATACATAGTAGAAATTCAATCATTTCTCATTTCTTGGGATTTTGAAAATGTTGCATTGTTTTCATCTGTCCTGATCAACTAAAGAAAAAGAATAATAATTGATACTAATGAAATTGTTGTATTTGTCACCAAGTGTTGATGCAGATTCTTCAATTCTGTAAAAAAGGAAAAAGGGGAACAAAGAAGAAGTGTTTCGTAACAAACATGTTGATAAAAACCCTGAAACCAGGAAATCACTCACCACAACAGGTTTAGCAGTGTGTTCAGTTAGATTGTCACTTGTACCATCTTTTTTGTTTCACACATGGTATTTTCTGAAGCCTCAGGCGTTGCATTTGCCAGCCTCAAATCTCTTTGTAAACATGCATTTCACTTTTGGTTTGCTAAACACAACATACTAAGGAAAACACATTAAAACAAGATTAAATCTGTAAAAGCATGGTGCCTAAATGGATGCAAACTTCAAATTTGAGGCATTGCATGGTGCAGTGTTAAAGCAGGCATCCAATATAGAGACACTCCAGACCTCAGAGCAGCCATCCTGAGTCCCGTCCTCGGTTCCTTTGTCGAATGTCTTTTCTCTGCCCGCTTCCTGTCAGATTACTGTCGAATATCGACCACTAGTGTCAAACACTCCCTTTAAAAAAGCTTCCAAAGTTATTACTGTACAGATATTGGAGAGTAATAAAACCTTTTTGATATTAATAAAGAAATAATTGAAAAAAGCTTAAAACTGAGCAGATCAGCCCTTCAGATTGATCAAGTCCTCAAGTCTTTGTTCAGCATCTTCTTAATGTGTCCCTGGTTCAACACAC
Source organism: Poecilia mexicana (assembly GCF_051168715.1). NCBI lineage: Eukaryota > Metazoa > Chordata > Actinopteri > Cyprinodontiformes > Poeciliidae > Poecilia > Poecilia mexicana. The sequence continues at coordinate 12,126,124 of NW_028263377.1, read as the reverse complement.
CTGAATCAAATGGGCGAAATACCTGCTCAAATCAACATTTTTTAGTTTCTATCATTTTGTTTTATTCCTTCATCAAAAACATACTTTGATTCGTTCATGCATGATTTGAGAAATCCTGACTCTGTCATGAAAACCATTCAGGGGGGCCTAAATGGTTATTCTCACAAGCTGCCACCTATTTCCATGAAGCTCCTTCTTGGAGCTGCTGTCTTCAGGTGAGATTCCACCTCACAGAGCTCCTTTATCCCACAACATCCCCCACTCAGCTCCTCAGCAACAATTAGCAAACACCTGATGGAACTGCGAGTTTGAGATCATCGTAAAAACTACTTCTCAGTCTAGCTCTGCTGAGAATGGCTGCAAATGGCACAATGAGAAGCACTGTTGAGATGACGCTCTCAAGTGTCAGAGGGAGAAAGAGATAGTTGCCTAATTTCAAGGTGTCAAATTGTAAAGTGAAATTTCTTTTAAATCACGTTTAATATATGCAGAATTTTTATAGCAACTGATGGTAACATAGTTGCCTTGCAAATAACTAATACCACCTCTTTAACTATTTGAAAATTAATTTCAGTAGAAAATTCTATAAATTTATTTAAATTTCTATACATACTTAATTAGTTTCCTAATGATTATGTTTACAAATATCAATATGGGCCTATTAACTTACTTTAAATGTAAACAATGATAAAATCGTTTTGAGCACTTCCTCTGGTAACTGTATCAGCAGGTGTTTAGACAATGAGGGGTTTTTGTACAGCTCTGCTGCTTGTTTGTGTCACTGTGTCTAGTCTGGCACAGTAATACACAGCAGAGTCTCCAGGCTGCATATTCTGTCCGTTCAGAGTCACTGTTTTACTGGAAGTGTCTAAATCAATACTGAACTTGTTCTTCAGTGAATCTTTGTAGCTAGAGCCTCCAGTATATTTCATCCCGATCCACTCCAGTCCTTTCCCAGCAGGCTGTCTGATCCAAGCTGTCCAGTAGCCCAGAGAATAAGAGACCTGACATCTGATGGTCAGACGTTGTCCTGGCTGCACAGTCACAGAGGCTGGTTGGGTCAGCTGTTCACACTTCACACCTAGAGAGAAAAAAACATTAAAAATTGAACCACTTTTATTCAGTGTGATCAAGCTGTAAATGTTTCTTTTTCAGTGAGACTCACAGCATCCAGCAGCCAGCAGCAGCAGCAGAGCTACAGAGAACATGTTGGTGTTGAAGATGATCTGATGGGAGTTTCTCTTCTTCTGCAGTCGGCAGCACTAATTAATGTCTATGTGTTTAATTTGCATAATAATGTACAAGCCAATCAGTACGTCTGCTACATATTGAGGGGAACTTTATCCATTTTGTTCCACCAGGATACAGAACCAGTGTGCCTGAACTAGTAATACTGATTTTCTTCTAAGAGAAGTGAAGTTACACATTATATCAGTTTCCTTTGTCTGATTATGAACCCTAAATATTGTGGTTCTTTTTTCACAGGGAGGCTGGTTTTGTCAGCTGTTCATGCTTCACAAGACAATATTAAATTTAGGTTTACTAATTAAACAGTTATCAATATGTTATTTGTGATTGTGCTGTAAATGTCTGACTCAGGGAGACGTACAAGATCCAGCAGCAGCAGAGCAACGGAGAACATGTTGAAGTTTACCTCATAAGAGTTTCTCTTCTTCTGCTGCTGACAGCATGACATCTTTAAAAGAGGCAGTTTGTTCGATTTGGCCAAACTTTGCTGGGATCTGTCTGTTTGTTACAGCAGCATTTGGTAAAATTTTACCTGGATTTTATGTCGTATTAACAGAAAATATTAAAAGAATAACATCAGATTGTCTTTCAAGGAAAATATGCATTACTTATTCTTAAATGAATTTGTCTCTGTAACTGGATAAAAGAGGTTGGCCTTGTCTGTTGTTAACAGTTCATACCTGTTGGATGAAAACATAAGATTAAAATTTGAATGAGGGATAATCATCAGTAGCTATGTTTACATCCACAAAATTCATTGATCAGATTGAAATTTATTCTGATTAAATAATCCAAATGCATCATTTATTAGCAAAAGATTAATTAATCTGATCATGATGTCCATTTATATTCACCAGGTCTAACTTAGAATACAACCACTGACAAGCGTTTAATTGTAAAATTATGCTGAACATAAATACAAATGCAGTACTGATGTGTCAGCTTGACATAGACTTAACAGAATGACATGATCAGAATGAGTGTTTATTCCCTAGTTTCCATCTGTACATGGTCCTGAGGGTGAAAATCTATTTAATCCTGAATTCCTTGCAGATTATTTTCCAAGGATAAAAGTTTGCTGAGGTTCAATTCACTGAAGTCTGCCATTTCTATTGGGTAATGCTTTATTTCCGGCTTTTGCAATATTTTAAGTAATTAAAGCGTCATAATTTCAAGAAAAAACTGTTAGGATATGTATGCAGTATTTTCACAACTCATTAATTGCAGATGAATATATGAAATCTTCATGGTTGTAAAATTATGAATGTTCATAAAAGTTTTAAGAAATATTTGCAAAATTCATTAAAGTTGATGCATGCTGTAATTGCTTTAGGAATGTTTTGCACTGATCAGATTTCAAATCTTCAGAGGTCTCTGAGCTCCTCCTCTGGTGTGTTTTTCAAGTTCAGGCTGTGAGAAGTTTTTGTACGACTCTGCTGCTGGTTTGTGTCACTGTGAGTCTCTGGCACAGTAATACACAGCAGAGTCTCCAGGCTGCATATTCTGTCCGTTCAGAGTCACTGTTTTACTGGAAGTGTCTAAATCAATACTAAACTTGTTCTTCAGTGAATCTTTGTAGTGTGAGTTTCCAGTATATTTCATCCCGATCCACTCCAGTCCTTTTCCAGCAGGCTGTCTGATCCAAGCTGTGTAGACGCCCAGAGTATAAGAGACCTGACAGCTGATGGTCAGACGTTGACCTGGCTGCACAGTCACAGAGGCTGGTTGTGTCAGCTGTTCACACTTCACACCTGGGAATGAAAAAAAATTAAACATTAAGGTGGCAGTGAGAATAAATTCAGTGCTTTCATATGGTTTTGGTCTCAATGAGACTCACAGGCTCCAGCAGCCAGCAGCAGCAGCAAAGTGACAGAGAACATGTTGGTGATCTGATGGAGTTTCAAATGTGCTGCAGCTGCCAGCATCAAATCCTTTAACCAGAGCATGAAATTTGCATAATGACAAAGAGTCAGTGTGGGGAGTTTTTTCCAGACATGTTAGCTACATGAAGCATTTGCCTGATCTTTCAGTCTGTATGAAGGGATGACTGTCATTGAATTTAGTGTTGATTTAAAAAATAATAATAATAATTGTCACCATATCATTAACAGAGACAATGTTTCATTTTTTGTGTTTAACTCATTCTGATCCACATGGATTTAGTCGTCTACTATCTTCTAGTCTTTAAGTCAAATAAATATAGTGAGTTTTAGATTTTGAACTTCAATTTGTGAGTTTGTGAAAGATAAAGTTAACATAGTAAGATAACAGAGCAGCAATTAGTGATTTGCATTGTTATGAAGACGAAAGGACTTGATATATTAAGAATTTGTTCCTTCAATGTGCATTTATGTCAGATTATATTTTCTTGAAAAGTAAATTGGTTAAATTTGATCTTAATTAGTAATAAACTGATTCATTTTCAGCTGATATAAAGCATCAACATCCAGGTACTGTAAGATATGAAGAAAGAAAATATGCAATAATCTTCTGAGATCACATTGTTGATTTATATTGTGACTTCTTTATAATGACTACTGTGACTTTCAGCTGGGGAATATAAATTGTGTTCTCATCTTGATATCTCAGAAAAAGTAGCTTTTGACTTGTATTATTTTTTTCACAAGAATATTTTATATTCTACTATTTCTGTTTGTTTTTGTTTGTTTTCTTCTCCTAAGATCAAAACCCTGTTAACACTTTTCAGTGATTGTATTTGTGTTGTAACTCTGCTAACTTATAGCCAGTTGTTCATGAAATGAATCTCACATAAAAAGGAAAAACAATAAATGTACTTGAATTTATTTGCAGATTGCAGTGTCTCAAACTGCTTAATGTATGTTATATTTTCCTGAATACACAGTCTGCTCAATCTAGGAATAACACTTTGTATTTGCACCAAAACAACTAAAATTGCACTAAAGCGCAAAGAAGCAAACAGTTTAATAGGGAGCAGATAAAAATGTTATAAAATTCAACTATTGGTTCTAATTTTATGAAAGTGTGGCCACATTTTAAGCAATATTTACTAAGTTTAGTAAAATGTGGCTAAGTTAATATTGACTAAAATATTTTTGTAGTTGTGGTTGTTGCTCTGAGCAGGTTTCAAATCTTTAATGGTCAAAAGCTATGTTTACATCCATAAAATTAATTGGTCAGATTGAAGTTTATTCTGATCCAAATGGATCATTTATTAGCAAAATATTAATTAATTTGATCATGATGTGCATTTACATTCACCAGGCAATGCAACCACTGACAAGCTTTTAATTGTAAAAGGTGATAACTGGTGTAACTACTTTGGGAGGTTTTGCTCTGAATAAATTTAAAATATTCAGTGGTCTATGAGCTCCACCTCTGGTGTATTTTTCAAGTTCAGGCTGTGAGAAGTTTTTGTACAGCTCTGCTGCTTGTTTGTGTCACTGTGGTCGTATCTGGCACAGTAATACACAGCAGAGTCTCCAGGCTGCATATTATGTCCATTTAGAGTCACTGTTTTACTGGAAGTGTCTAAATCAATACTGAACTTGTTCTTCAGTGAATCTTTGTAGAGTGAGTTTCCAGTATATTTCATCCCGATCCACTCCAGTCCTTTCCCAGCAGGCTGTCTGATCCAAGCTGTCCAGTAGCTCAGATCATAAGAGACCTGACAGCTGATGGTCAGACGTTGACCTGGCTGCACAGTCGCAGAGGCTGGCTGATTCAACTGTTCACACTTCACACCTGGGAATGAAAAAAAGTAAACATTAAACTGACATTAAGAAGTCATATACTGGAATCATACATTTTTTCTCATTGAGACTCACAGGCTCCAGCAGCCAGCAGCAGCAGCAAAGCGACAGGGAGCATGTTGATGCTGAGTTTGATGGGAGTTTCTCTTGTGCTGTGGGTACAAGCATCAAATCGGTTCCTTTAACCTGAGCATTAAATTTGCATAATGACACAGAGTCAGTGTGATGTTGTTTTCAGACATGTTAGGTACATGATGTATTTCCAGCCTTTATTAATGTATGACTAATTGATTAGTGCTGATTTTAAATACATTTTGTCTTTGTATCATGAACAGAGAAAATGTTTCATTACCTTTGTGTAAATTATTCTGAAAATTGGAATTTTTCCTCTAGTGTAAGAAATAAAACATAAGAGAGGATTAACCTGATTGAATATAACACTGAAAAATCATTCTGTGGTCTTTTTAATAGCAAAATGCCTTGAATAAATTATTTGTTTTACACTTCCGATCATTTTTCCTTTAACGTTTCAGTCCGGCTTGCTGTATGCTGAATCATCAGATAGCAAAGATCGGCCATGTAAATATGGTCATGACTCATGACCTTTCAGAGCTCATGTCCTATGATATTAATCTTGATTTATTTTCTGTTCAGTTAAATTCATGTAAGCTTCAACATGTAGTTTTAACACTGAACAATATTTAAAATGCATTTTCTATTAAAGTCAATGAAGGAGAAGTAACATATTTATTTGTGGAAAACAAATAAAGCATTTGACTGTGTCTGGTGTCTTTTTCAATTAACAATGTGCTGTTTTACTTCATTCTACTGAACTCCTGTGGTCTGACCTTCTTGAATTTATCTCATTATTTGCTTGCCTATTATATTTTCTTTTAATTGTAAATTATCTCAGTCTTTAAGCACACCTTTTTTCTATCCAACAAAAACACTATTCCTATTTTATGTTACTTCAGATTGAATATACTATGCAACAGTAATCTAAAACATTTGCAATTAATGTTACATTGGTGTTGTTTGGTGGCAGGATGACGAATACTATTTAAGCAAAGACTCACAGTTCAATAGTAAATTGATGAAAGATATAGTAAAAGCCAAATCTGACTTTTACCTAAAGTTTTATCAAATATTCACACAGGTGAAAAAAATTCAAGACTCTTTTATGAAAAAGTCTTAGTTTATTTGTGGTCTTAAAGCGCCTCCTCTGGTCACTCAATAATAATACAACTGTTTAGGCTCTTAGGCGTTGAAAAATGTATCTAGTCTACAGAATCATATCTGTTCAATAAATTAGGATATTATTGAGAACTTCATTTATTTCAGTAGCTCTATCACAAAGTTAAACACAATATATAGATTAACTGACTGATGCCTAAATGCCTTTTTGTTTCTCTTAATTATGATGATTTTCTGCTAACAGCTAATGAAAACATAACATCTAAGATTAGATTATTACATCAGACCAAAAAAGATTAATTAAAAATTATCATTTTTAAAACAAGCATGTTCCATACCTGTAAAAAAGAATCACTGCACGTATATGGTAATTTATTGAATATGACTGTATGGTCAAGGGTCAGCAATTTAAAGAGGGTTGTGAACTTTTCGCATATCTTTTTTTATGTTCTAGTTGGCTTGCCAACACCTGTGGTACTAACACAGACAAAAATGTGTTTTCTAATCATTTCAAAGCTGTATTGAAATAAAACTTAAGAATAAAAATACATAACTTTTATCATGTTTGTGTGTTTGAGCTAAAATCTTTTTGTTCTTTTTCTCTTTTGGTGTCTGAAGAACAGAGATATTGTTTGCACAAGTAGAGATTGAATTTTGGGAGATAGAGAACTGAGAGGCTTAAGTAGTGGTTTATCCTGGTTTTAAATGTTTTGTGAGGTCAGTCATTGTTTCACAGATCTTACAGAGGCTACTTTTAGAGGGGAGTTGGAGTATGCACAGGTGGCAGGCCAGGCAATGGCCAGGCTAAGGAGTTTCTGAACCTCATCCATTTTACTACACATTTTTCAGCTGTTTGCTGTGTTACCGTCAATGACATCTAGAGGCCCTCTTTATGTGACAACTCTCTCTTGTGTTTCAGGTACCTGCAGGTGAGATGTGTTGCAGCTAGTCAAGCACTCAATAAAGACCTCCATCCCAGATGTGTCCCTTTTTTCCCTGGGCCTTGATGTGAAGTGAACTTGTCTGTCTGGTGTACACTTTTGACAACTTAGTGTGAGGAATTAAGAGAATAGCTAAGAAATTGTATTTTGTTCAGAGTAGAAGCTGCTCGTGCCATTTTTGCTCCACACCTTTTTCTCCTGTTTTTGTAGATAGTCTGGGAGATCAGCCTTTGTTTCTTTTAAGTTTACTTCAAGAAGTGATATTTTGTTTTACAGTTGACAGGGTATTTTTTCATTATTATTATTTTGGCCTCAAAGTCCTTGAAGCATAAAACTTCCCTGGGTGTTTTTGTTGTGTTTCTCTTGTGCTTGCTATTTCACTGAAGTTGCAAAATTTACTGTACTTTCTGCTGTCATCAACTGCATAGTGGGTTCTTGTGTTACAGCCAGTGCCAGAAATGATCTTTTGCTGTCTTGGGGTGGAGTTGTAACAGATGAAGAGAGGAGCTGAGGAATGCATCTGTTGAACCACATGTTGATGGATTCCTGAAAACCAGGAAATCTCAAACCACAATAGCAGTATATTTGTACCTCTTTTGTCTCTAGCTCAGACATTCAGAGAAGGAAAGCAAGCTAATTTGTTCTTGCTCATCAAGATTTTAATAAAATTCATAATATATTTTTACTTGATTATAAATACATTTCAAGTTTTGTTTTTATAGTAGATGTGATAGAATGTATGATACTGAACGTATATTTTCTTCAAGAAATGTGATATTTTTTACATTATTGTAGTTTGCATTGTTTTTCTAAGATCTAAACTAAGTAAACACTTTCCGTTGACTGTACTGCTTTTAGAGCTAGTTGTTTGTGAGATTGTCACTTAAAAATGTGGCGACACTAGATGGTAGTTCGGGTTTTGTGGGATTTTAGTTCTAATAGGTTGCTCAACAACGCCACCCTGGGAATTTCACCCAGGGAATATTACCTCTCGTCGGAGGCACACAGGTTCGGTTATGCAGGGATTTAAAACATCTGAGACAGTTCACAGTTATAAAAGTAGTTTTATTAAATTCTCTTTTTTAAAAAATGTTTTTAAAAATGACACAATAAATCAAAATAAGTCAAAAGAAAATAAAAAAACTGCAGCAGCTGAGGTTACCGGCCGGAGGGGGGCGCTATGGGGACGACCTCCACCAAACACAGCAAACCAAAAAAAAAAAACCTTTTAACACCAGACGCAGTGAGACACCCCAAACTCAAAAATCACAGCACACAGACGAGGAGGACACCGTCACCACACCAACACCGCCACCGGGCCTCAGCAACTGCAAACAAAAACAGACAGTTAACCAATATAATAATCTCAAAAAGAATAATATCAGCCCTGACTAAATAAAGAACAAAAAAAAAAGGCTGTAGACAAAATAAGTAAAAGAAATAGAAAACAGATAATACAAGTTAAAACATCAGGCCCAGGCGTGGTCCTCTTGCCGCACCGCAGCGAGAGGTGAAATGGGCGCGCTGACGCCACACCCCAAACACCGCTTTAATGAGGGCGGATAACGCCACAGTCCAACTTTAAAAACAATTGTGCCGAAATCCGGGAGATAAACGTAGACAGGAGCAGAGCAGGTCCGGAAAACGGATGCAGACAGAGCAGATCCGGGAAACGAACGTAGACAGAGCAGATCCGGGAAACGAACGTAGACAGAGCAGATCCGGGAAACGAACGTAGACAGAGCAGATCCGGGAAACGAACGTAGACAGAGCAGATCCGGGAAACGAACGTAGACAGAGCAGCAATGGTCCAACTGTGGGGACTACAAACAGATTAGTCACTAAAACTAAAAGAAAGCGGAGCCTAGATGGGTGTTAATTTCTTACCTGCCGATCCACAAACACGCACACACACACACTCGCAGACCGAGGAAGAGGAGCGCAGCGCTGAGGCGTTTTACCTATAATCACACTTTAATTTAGATTTTCTGACCACGATCAGCTAAAGTGCAGGGAGAGAGAACACCTACCACCAGATCGTCAGCACAACATGCACCAGCCAGCAATTTGTTGCTTTCCGCTGCCAGATTCCACCGGACACAAACCACACAGTGGGAGCACAAAGACGACACATGCTGAATGAGCGCTGCAGCTCCCTTATATACACCACGCCCACCTAAGAACCGGAACTCCTCACCTGGAAACTATTTGTAGAATTACATACATTTCTATACCACTACATTCTACCCCCCCTTCTTGCATCGTCGACCCGACGATGGCCAATTCAAAACTGGAACTATCAGATCCAAGGTCTAAAAGCTGATACACTTGACATGGATGCAGAAGAGCCTCCAGGAAGAGCATCTCCTGCTGGCCGTGGGAGATGGTACACATTAGAATGTTGTCCAGCAGTTTGTCGTTTGGAACGACGTAAGGCCACTGGCTCAGGACAGCTGACAGGTGGAACAGTCACAGATGTAGAGGGTTCAGCGGATACAACTGGTTCACATGGTGACCCTGGTTCCTGGGATGCAGCTTGAGGCTGTGATCTACTAGAAGGTAAGTCAGAAGCAACCACCAGGGGTTGCTGTTCACAAACAAACAGATCATAATCAAATGGGCCATTATCCTCAGACAGTCCTTCTTCTACAGAAGGCAAGTTGTGAGGAGGAATGTGATCAGGAGGAACAACACCAACCACAGGCTTCAGCATGGTACGGTGTACCTGTCTTACTTTAGTCTGGTCATTCATAGGTGCAATGGTATAAACAGAGCCATCGTCCTTTGGTGCCCTCAACACTTTATACTTGACAGAGCTCCATCGGTCCCTGGTCTTATGAGGCCCCCTAGCAGTAAAGTCACGCAAAAACACAAATTGACCTTCTTTTAATGGCAGATGTTTCACCTGAGTCTCATGGGCCTGCCTTCGGCGATCTGCAGCATGTTTCAGGTGCTCTCTAGCCCCATCAAAGGCTACCTGCAAACGAGCTTGATGCTCTTGAACCCACTCATGGACAGAACCACCAACTGGACTCTCAACTCTACCCAACAGGAAATCTAGGGGCAGTCTAGGTTCCTGACCAAACATTAAAAGGAAAGGTGACTCTCCAGTAGATTGGTGAGGAGTTGTATTATAACAATAAAGAACCTGGGGCAAACAGGCATGCCAATCTCTCTTCCGAGACACAGGCAGCGTCCTTAACAGATTGTGCAGCGTCCGATTAAAACGCTCACATTGGCCATTTCCTTCTGGGTGATATGGAGTGGTGCGTGATTTTACAATACCATACAAGCTACACAGCTGCTGGATAAGTGAGCTCTCAAAGTTACGACCCTGGTCGGAGTGCAACCGAGCTGGAACACCAAACTTATAAAACCATTCAGACACCAAAACCTTAGCCACAGTGGCCGCTCGCTGATCCCGTGTGGGGACAGCAACAGTATATTTACTAAAAACATCTGTCAAGACCAAAACATTTTCTAAGCCATTCTGAGTGGGCTCTAAGGTGGTATAATCAATAGCCAAAATTTCATTAGGACGTGATGCTAATAAATGTCCCATGTTACCATAAGCTTTAGGGTGGACATCCTTTGCCACCTGGCACCTCTCACAAGCCTGGCACCATTGGGCCACATCAGAGGCCATATGAGGCCAGTAACACCGGGACCGTAAGAGCGCCAAAGTTCGCTCCACTCCCTGGTGACCATGTTCTTCATGAACTTGGGTCAGAACATCCTTAATTAGCACACTTGGTAACACCAACTGAAACACAACATCACCACCGTCGGACCTAAATACCTTTCGATAGAGAACTCCATCTCTCTCGACAAACCGGTTCCACTGTCGAAGCAGAACCAACGTGGATGAAGACAGCTGGGCTCGCTCCTCTCGACTAGGATGCTGTCCTTTCTTCCAAAACACCAACACGTCCTGTAAAACAGGATCCGCCTGCTGCAAAGCACAAAGTTCAGCTGTAGTATGCTGTGGCAAAACTGCAACGACTGCTTGGGTTGCCTCAACTGTTTCAAACCCCAAAGCTTCCTGCAATGCTCTAGGCATAGCTGTACCCGGAAGCATGACTTTCACATCTGGTAGGTCAGGTGGATGCTGGCGAGAAAGCGCATCAGCATTGGTGTTACTCCGACCTGACCGGTACTTGATCTCAAAATCAAAAGATGCTAGCTGAGCAGCCCACCTCTGTTCAGTGGCAGCCAATTTAGCGGTGGACAGATGACTGAGAGGGTTGTTATCAGTGTAGACAATACATTTGTTCCCCAACAGATACTCTCTAAACTTGTCAGTCATGGCCCACTTAAGGGCCAGAAACTCAAGCTTCATGGAGCTGTAATTTGCCATGTTTCGCTCTGTGGGTCTCAAGCCTCGACTGGCATAAGCAATCGGTCTCACCTTGCCTCCTTGCATCTGAGAGAGGACTGCTCCCAGGCCACCATGGCTGGCATCAACCTCCAGGATAAATGGCTGAGTGAAATCTGCATAGGCTAACACTGGTGTTGTTGTTAGCTTAGCCTTCAGGATTTCAAAGCTCTTTTGACACTCAGTCCAACATGCAGCAAGTCCACAATCTGATTTCTTACCAGCTTTGGCACCAGCACACTGAGCCACAACTCTATGCAAAGGAGCTGCCAGTTTTGCAAAACCTTCCACAAAACGACGGTAATAACTGGCAAAGCCAAGGAATGACCGAAGTTCTGAAGCTTTAGCGGGAGTTGGCCAGTTAGCTACAACTTCAACTTTACTAGGATCTGTGGCAACCCCTTCACCAGAGATCACATGTCCTAAATAACGTACCTCTTTTTGAAAAAAGGAACATTTACTGAGCTTTGCCTTAAGCCCCTGTTGTAGAAGTCGATCCAGCACCACCTTCAAGCGCTCCAGATGTTGATCCACACTTGAAGAGAAAACAACAATGTCATCAAGATATAACAAAACAGACTGGCACTGTTGATCCCCAAAAATCCGCTGCATTAACCGTTGGAAGGTACTAGGCGCATTGCAGAGCCCAAAAGGCATCCGGTTCCATTCAAACAGCCCAAAGGGAGTACAAAAGGCAGTTTTTGGACGATCTGCCTCCACAACTGGAACCTGATTATACCCACTAGCCAAATCAAGGGTGGAAAACCAACATGCACCAGACAAGGCATCCAATGACTCTTCTATTCGTGGGAGAGGAAAAGAGTCTTTTCGGGTCTTGCTATTTAACTGTCTATAGTCAACACACATCCGAATACTTCCATCTTTCTTTCTCACTAATACTATTGGAGAAGCATACGGGCTGCTACTCTCTCTAATGATCTGTGAAGTCAGCAATTGGTTGATATGGTCCTTCACCACCTCATAATCAGAAGGGGGAATACGCCTATAGCGTTGTTTAACTGGGACATCGTCAACCAAAGGAATGTCATGAGCTATCAGACTAGTACAGCCCAGGTCACCATCATGAGATGAGAAAACTGTCATGTACTGATGGAGCAATGATCTCACCTGACCTTGTTCTTCCACAGACAAAGACGACAAATCCAAGTCCTTCACCTGCTGTTGCACACCAACTGAAGCCGTCTGGCACCCCATCCTGGCTACTTTTGCTGGGACTTCAGTAATTCCTGCCGGGAGACTCACCACATTAACAACATTCAGTGTGCCAACAACAGTGCGAGGGTATAACACCACTTCAGTCAAACCAACATTAATAATGGGCACATAAGCTGTACCCCTGATTACTGGAACCAAGGCAGGGGAAGCAAGCAAACCAGAAGGCAATCCGGACTCTAAGGGTTCAAACAGAGCAGTAGAGCCTGAGTACCCATCAGAACATGTGGCAGCCACAATTTTCATGACTCCACCAGGAATCCGACAGCCCTTTTTACCCCTGACCTTAACCCTTCCAGGACTATGAGGCTCTTGTAAGGAGGCAGACTGACACTGCTGCAGTGCCTGCATGACGGACTGAGGGGTCTCAGAAACACCAGGCACAGAAGACCAAGCTACACCATGCAGCCCAAACAGTTCCTGATAACACTTCCTGATCACATTCATCCCCAAAACACCTGGGACCTTAGTTGGGAGCTCACCACAAGGGTCCTGAACAACCAAAACACCACAGTGGGGAATCAATTTGCCACAGAGTTGTACATCAAGTTCTAAATAGCCAATATAAGGAATCTTAAGACCATTGGCAGCTCTAAGCTCCAACCAATGACACGAATGGAGACGCTCCAAACCCCAAGACTCCATATGCTGACGAAAAAAGCTTTCAGAGACCGTGGACACCATTGAACCAGTATCCACTAAACATGCGACTGTTACACCACCCATGATTACATCTGCATGAGGACAAGCTGAGATCAATTTAGAAGCACCCAAACTCCCAATAACGGCTTGTGAGCCAGTAGCACCCCCACCTAAACTGTGGCTCTGCAGTTCGGTGGGAACTAGTTTTCCGCCGCTGAAGCAGAATGGGGCCGAGTAGCTGAATCTGACTGAACTTGGGTTCGACGAGGGGCACGCACCCCATCACACTCTCGTGCAAAATGACCAGGCTGATTACACCGCCTACAGATAACTGGACCAGCAAAGGGTGGACGGTTAGTACGACGGAAATTCTGCAACTGAGAAATGCTCTCACTAAGCTGTTGGAGCTGCTCTTGCTGACGCTTTAGCATTTCCCTCATCTGACTCATTTCTGTTGCTGATGTCAAAGAAGCTACCTGAGGACCACCATGAGCCCCATACTGGACACCATAAACTGAAGGAACCGACTGACTACGGCTTCTCACAGGATGAGGTACCCCTTCGCGCTCCCACTGTATTGCTGCAGTCCTAACATCAAGCAAAGTGCTGTCCGGCCTCGTGCGCACCAGCTGCTTCAGCTCACGACGCAGGGAACCATCCAACACCTGCTCAACAAACTGATCTCTTAGCAGCGTCTCAGAATTCAACATACCAGCAGGTGCGCGTTGCTTTACCTTCTCCATAAGACCCATTAATGCGAGGGAGAACTCCTGAAGACTCTCCCCCTCTTGTTGTCCTCTGGAAAAGAAGGCCTCTTGGAGAGCAACATATGACTCTGAGCAGCCATACAATTCTTGTAAGATTTCAAACACTTTAGCAGGGTCCTCTCTCTCTGCACTAGAGCGATACTTTATTTCATTCCTAGCCTCTCCATCCAAATGATCGAACAGGAAAAATGCTTGGTCAGCAACAGATAGATGTCGCGCTCTCATACACACCTTTGCTTCCTCCATCCACTCACTCAATCCTATGCCTGTCCTTCCTCTAAAGATGGGACATTTCCTATCCCTAGGCACAAAAATCAGTCTCTCTGCTACAGGGAGACTAGGCGTAGGAGGGGCATTAGCCGATGCCGAAGAAGTGGACGGTTGAGCACCCAAGCTAGCCTGACCCTGTCGCAACTGCTCGTTGTCAGCTCTTAAGCTTGCTACCAGGTCCTTAAGTTCCTGAATTTCTTCTTCCATTATAGCAAGCTTATGATTACTGCAGGGCAAAAAAAAAAACAACCTAAGGTTAAACTATTAAGACCTCACCCACCACTTTGAAGCTCTACATGGAACCACTGCTGCTCTGTTTCTGGATCGGTCAATCTGCACAAAAAGAAAAAAAGGGAAAAAAAAGAAAAAAAAAATACACAAACACAAATATTGAAAAACACAAACACTGGTCTCAGATGTTCATAAAAAGCATAATCCTGCCAACAACGCCAAAAATGTGGCGACACTAGATGGTAGTTCGGGTTTTGTGGGATTTTAGTTCTAATAGGTTGCTCAACAACGCCACCCTGGGAATTTCACCCAGGGAATATTACCTCTCGTCGGAGGCACACAGGTTCGGTTATGCAGGGATTTAAAACATCTGAGACAGTTCACAGTTATAAAAGTAGTTTTATTAAATTCTCTTTTTTTAAAAATGTTTTTAAAAATGACACAATAAATCAAAATAAGTCAAAAGAAAATAAAAAAACTGCAGCAGCTGAGGTTACCGGCCGGAGGGGGGCGCTATGGGGACGACCTCCACCAAACACAGCAAACCAAAAAAAAAACCTTTTAACACCAGACGCAGTGAGACACCCCAAACTCAAAAATCACAGCACACAGACGAGGAGGACACCGTCACCACACCAACACCGCCACCGGGCCTCAGCAACTGCAAACAAAAACAGACAGTTAACCAATATAATAATCTCAAAAAGAATAATATCAGCCCTGACTAAATAAAGAACAAAAAAAAAAGGCTGTAGACAAAATAAGTAAAAGAAATAGAAAACAGATAATACAAGTTAAAACATCAGGCCCAGGCGTGGTCCTCTTGCCGCACCGCAGCGAGAGGTGAAATGGGCGCGCTGACGCCACACCCCAAACACCGCTTTAATGAGGGCGGATAACGCCACAGTCCAACTTTAAAAACAATTGTGCCGAAATCCGGGAGATAAACGTAGACAGGAGCAGAGCAGGTCCGGAAAACGGATGCAGACAGAGCAGATCCGGGAAACGAACGTAGACAGAGCAGATCCGGGAAACGAACGTAGACAGAGCAGATCCGGGAAACGAACGTAGACAGAGCAGATCCGGGAAACGAACGTAGACAGAGCAGATCCGGGAAACGAACGTAGACAGAGCAAATCCGGGAAACGAACGTAGACAGAGCAAATCCGGGAAACGAACGTAGACAGAGCAGATCCGGGAAACGAACGTAGACAGAGCAGATCCGGGAAACGAACGTAGACAGAGCAGATCCGGGAAACGAACGTAGACAGAGCAGCAATGGTCCAACTGTGGGGACTACAAACAGATTAGTCACTAAAACTAAAAGAAAGCGGAGCCTAGATGGGTGTTAATTTCTTACCTGCCGATCCACAAACACGCACACACACACACTCGCAGACCGAGGAAGAGGAGCGCAGCGCTGAGGCGTTTTACCTATAATCACACTTTAATTTAGATTTTCTGACCACGATCAGCTAAAGTGCAGGGAGAGAGAACACCTACCACCAGATCGTCAGCACAACATGCACCAGCCAGCAATTTGTTGCTTTCCGCTGCCAGATTCCACCGGACACAAACCACACAGTGGGAGCACAAAGACGACACATGCTGAATGAGCGCTGCAGCTCCCTTATATACACCACGCCCACCTAAGAACCGGAACTCCTCACCTGGAAACTATTTGTAGAATTACATACATTTCTATACCACTACAAAAAGAAAAACAATAAATGTATCAAGTTGCCTGATCTATAGCATATTCTTCTGAATTAGAATATGCTATAGATCTGTGTGAGAATAATACCCTTTGTGTGTGTGTGTATATATATATATATATATATATATATATATATATATATATATATATATATATATATATATATATATAGCAAAACAACATTGAAATTGCATTAAGGCAAAAGAAAAAACTGTTTATATATGTATGTAGTATAAAGGTTTGATCATTGCAGATGAAACCTTATAACACCTCGGTCTAATTTTATAAAAACTTAGCAACATGTTTTGCAAAATTTGTTATGTTTAGTAAACGCAGTGAGGTTATTGAAGACTAAATATTTCAAAACTTGTTGCTCTGAGCAGGTTTCAAATCTTCAATGGTCAAAGAGCTCCTCCTGGTGTGTTTTTCATGTCGAGGCTCTGAAGAGTTTTTGTACAGCTCTGCTGCTTTTTTGTATCGTTGTGTGTCGTTGTTCCATCTGGCACAGTAATAGACAGCAGAGTCACCGGGCTGCATGTTCTGTCCATGCAGAGTTCCTGCTTCACTAGAGCCTTCTAAGCTTATACTGAATTTGTTCTTCAGTGAATCTTGGTAGAATGTGTACCAAAAACTTTTCATCCCAATCCACTCCAGTCCTTTTCCAGAAGACTGTCTGACCCAAGCCAGATAGTAGCTGGAGAAAGAATAAGAGACCTGACATGTGATGGTCAGAGTTTGGCCTGGCTGCACAGTCAAAGAGGCCGGCTGTGTCAGCTGTTCACACTTCACCCCTGTGGATAAAAGAATACATTCATTCAACTGACAATATGAATAAATTTATTGTGCCCATACCGTTTTTTGTGTTTTGTTTTGTTTTTTTTGTTAGTGAGACTCACAGGATGCAGCAACCAGCAGCAGCAACAGAGCTACAGGCAACATGTTGGTGTTGAAAGTGGTGGGAGTTCCTCTTCTCCTAGAACTGACAGCATCAGAGGAAGTTTTTAAGCAGAAAGTTAGTTTGCATAATTAACAACCAGTCTATTTTTTTTTTTTTTTTTTTGACAAACCAATGTGACAGTTCCGCACCACTGAACTTATGAAGTTAAAACTGAACTGATTGTGTGATCGTAAAACAATAAAATATTTTGTTTTTAAAACTTTTGTTCTGGCTTTAAGTCTTAAAGAGTTCATATTTTTCTCATAACTCAAGGCACTTCTGGTTTTTAGAGTAGCATTTCATATTAACAGGAAATGATTTTCCCTTCTAAACAGTATTTTTATTCCCTATTAAAAATATCCATATTTTCTTCAGACTTGTTTCAAATTCCAAAACTGTGCACAATAGCTTTGAGGCATGAAAAATATTATAAATGTGTGTCACCACTGTTTTTGGAAAAGATAAGACTTATATTTAATTATGATTTTTAATCAGGATTAAAATAATATCTTAATTAATTAGAAGTTTCTAATGAATTGATTGCAATTAATTAAATTTTGAATCAAATAGCAATATTAAACATAAAATCAGGAATATTATTTTAAATGAGAAAACCTGCAAGTATCAGCAGGAATGAAAAATGTAATGAGTTTGTTAGGAGTAGTGATGATTATAAAGTTGAACAGGTGCTAGGAGGAAGGACATGTGCTAATGCTCCTTTGTGCACCAACGATGCTTCAGTCTGTCACTAAAGGAGCCCTAATGTGACAATAGTTTATTTGTTATGAACTACAGTGATTCTCAAAATAAATAAGAAACTTACTTGCATTGCTTAATTGTTTGTTTTTTATTTTTATTTAGTTTTTTTTGTTGTTAATTGTGCTTCACATTTGTAGTTTTGTGGTGACATTTCTTCTTACATTACAAGGGACCATAATCAAACTTTTGTTTGCTCAAACATTTAAGTTTTTCTGACCCAGTTTCCTTGTACATTGTTCTATATCTCAAAATTTTGCAATAGTTTTTGAACTGTGAAATGCTAAACATTTTAATCAGGAGAACCTCGATCACTAATAAAGTCAACTTTTAAGTATTTTATGTGGATGTCTTTCCTGTCCACCATATGGTAGCTAATCAGGAAATAATATCTGTTTAAATGTGGTTTGTTCGCTTTAATTGATTTATTTGCTGTTTTTCATATATTTGTTAAATTAAAACGTTTTATTTTAGTTTGTTGTGTGTTGAATTATGTGAGTCTCAAGTGTCAGCCATTTGAAGAGAGTCCTAAACCTTTCATTAATTGTCTTCTTAGTTGAGTGGTGTGTTTTTTTGTTATTTATGGTTGTTTATTTTGATTTGTTCATCTTCTGTTTGGCATGACACGTTTTTTTTAGTTCTTGACTTACAGCTGTGGAGCAAAGGTAGGGCATATTATGTCAAAAATCTAATTCACT
This sequence comes from Poecilia mexicana, assembly GCF_051168715.1. NCBI lineage: Eukaryota > Metazoa > Chordata > Actinopteri > Cyprinodontiformes > Poeciliidae > Poecilia > Poecilia mexicana. Next base: position 12,107,384 of record NW_028263377.1, on the reverse strand, counting down.
GGATGTATTTAAATGTCATAATTTAAGGGTAAAATGTATATAAGCCACTCAACAATCTAATTTCAGTGTTAGTTAAAGTCAGTATGCAGTTTTCATAATTACATAACATTCTGTGACACAAGAAATAAATAGTTTTGTCACAAAGTAATACGAAGGGCCTATAGCAGTGGCCAGCATCCTGCATGTTTTAGTTCTCTCCCTGGTGGTAGTAACAACCTTTTCAGCATGTCGGTGTTCATCTTAGACCTTCTAATGAGCCATCATTTGATCCATGTGCGCTAAACCAGGGAGAGAACTGAAACATGCAGGTTGCCAGCCCTCAAGGACCGACCTTGGGAACCACTGGCCTATAGCATTACAAAAAAAAAAGACCATGTTGAAAAATCAATGTATAATAGGTCAAATAATTGCAGAATCTACCTGATAGCTATTTGTTTTAAACATTTTCCAAAGCTGTGTAAAACATTTCCTTTTAAATATATTCATTTAATTGTCTAAAAGCGCCTCCTCTGGTCAATAGTTGTAGAGCAGGTGTTCAGGTCGTGAGGGGTTTTTGTACAGCTCTGCTGCTTGTTTGTGTCACTGTGTCTAGTCTGGCACAGTAATACACAGCAGAGTCTCCAGGCTGCATATTCTGTCCATTCAGAGTCACTGTTTTACTGGAAGTGTCTAAATCAATACTAAACTTGTTCTTCAGTGAATCTTTGTAGTATGAGCTTCCAGTGTCTTTCATCCCGATCCACTCCAATCCTTTCCCAGCAGGCTGTCTGATCCAAGCTGTCCAGTAGCCCAGAGAATAAGAGACCTGACATCTGATGGTCAGACGTTGTCCTGGCTGCACAGTCACAGAGGCTGGCTGTGTCAGCTGTTCACACTTTACACCTAGAGAGAAAAAACATTAAAAATTGAACCACTTTTATTCAGTGTGATCAAGCTGTAAATGTTTCTTTTTCAGTGAGACTCACAGCATCCAGCAGCCAGCAGCAGCAGCAGAGCTACAGAGAACATGTTGGTGTTGAAGATGATCTGATGGGAGTTTCTCTTCTTCTGCAGTCGGCAGCACTAATTAATGTCTATGTGTTTAATTTGCATAATAATGTACAAGCCAATCAATATGTCTGCTACATATTGAGGGGAACTTTATCCATTTTGTTCCACCAGGATAATGAACCAGTGTGTCTGAACCAATAATGCTGATTTTCTTCTAAGAGAAGTGAAGTTACACATTATATCAGTTTCCTTTGTCTGATTATGAACCCTAAATATTGTGGTTCTTTTTTCACAGAGAGGCTGGTTTTGTCAGCTGTTCATGCTTCACAAGGCAATATTAAATTTTGGTTTACTATTTAAATGGTTTTGTGATCCTGCTGTAAATATCTGACTCAGGGAGACGTACAAGATCCAGCAGCAGCAGAGCTACAGAGAACAAGTTGAAGTTTATCTCATAAGAGTTTCTTTTCTTCTACTCCTGACAGCATGACGTCTTTAAAAGAGGCAGTTTGTTCGATTTGGCCAAACTTTGCTGGGATCTATCTGTTCGTTACAGCAGCATTTGGTAAGATTTTATCTGGATTTTATGTCGTTTTAACAGAAAATATTAAACGATTAACATCAGCTTGTCTTTCAATGAAAATTCACATTACTTATTCTTAAATTCTTAAATTCCTTGCAGATTATTTTCCAAGGATAAAAGTTTGCTGAGGTTCAATTCACTGAAGTCTGCCATCTCTATTGGGTAATGCTTTATTTCCGGCTTTTGCCATATTTTAAGTAATTAAAACATCACAGTTTCAAGAAAAAACTGTTAGGATATGTATGCAGTATTTTCACAACTCATTAATTGCAGATGAAAATATAAAATGTTCATGGTTGTAAAAGTATGAATATTCATAAAAGTTTTAAGAAATATTTGCAAAATTCATTAAAGTTGATGCATGCTGTAATTGCTTTAGGAATGTTTTGCACTGATCAGATTTCAAATCTTCAGTGGTCTCTGAACTCCTCCTCTGGTGTGTTTTTCAAGTTCAGGCTGTGAGAGGTTTTTGTAAGGCTCTGCTGCTTGTTTGTGTCACTGTGGTCGCATCTGCCACAGTAATACACAGCAGAATCATCCGGCTGCATATTCTGTCCTTTCAGAGTCACTGTTTTACTGGAAGTGTCTAAGTCAATACTAAACTTGTTCTTGAGGGAATCTTTGTAGAGTGAGTTTCCAGTAAATTTCATCCCAATCCACTCCAGTCCTTTTCCAGCAGGCTGTCTGATCCAAGCTGTGTAGATGCTCAGAGAATAAGAGACCTGACAGCTGATGGTCAGACGTTGACCTGGCTGCACAGTTTGAGAAGCTGGCTGTGTCAGCTTCTGACACTTCACACCTGGGAATGAAAAAAAATTAAACATTAAGGTGGCAGTGAGAATAAATTCAGTGCTTTCATATGGTTTTGGTCTCAATGAGACTCACAGGCTCCAGCAGCCAGCAGCAGCAGCAAAGTGACAGAGAACATGTTGGTGATCTGATGGAGTTTCAAATGTGCTGCAGCTGCCAGCATCAAATCCTTTAACCAGAGCACGAAATTTGCATAATGACAAAGAGTCAGTGTGGGGAGTTTTTTCAGACATGTTAGCTACATGAAGTATTTACCTGATCTTTCAGTCTGTATGAAGGGATGACTGTCATTGAATTTAGTGTTGATTTAAAAAATAATAATAATAATTGTCACCATATCATTAACAGAAACAATATTTTATTTTTTGTGTTTAACTCATTCTGACTCATTCTGAGAAGTGAAGTTACACCTTACATCAGTTTCCTTTGTCTGATAATGAACACTAAATATTGTGGTTCTTTTTTCACAAAGAGTCTGGTTTTGTCAGCTGTTTATGCTTCATATCTATGGAGGACAATATTAGATGTAGGTTTACTATTTAAATGGTTATTAGTATGTTTTTGTGATCCTGCTGTAAACATCTGACTCAGGGAGACGTAAAAGATCCAGCAGCTGCAGAGCTGCAGAGAACATGTTGAAGTTTATCTCATAAGAGTTTCTCCTCTTCTGCTGCTGACAGCATGACGTCTTTAAATGGGTTTGATTTGTGTAATGCATAGTTTTGACCAAACTTTGCGGGGAAATATATCTGTTCATTACAGCATTTGACAAAGTTATTCCTGGATTTTATGTAGTTATAAAATAAAATATTAAAATATTACCATCAGCTTGTCTTTCAAGGAAAATGCACATTACTTATTCTTAAATTAATTTCTCTTATAGATGGATAAAAGAGGTTGGCCTTGTCCGTTAACACTTCATATCTGTTGGGTGAAAATGTTACATTAAAATTTGAATGAGGAATAATCATCAGTAGCTATGTTTACATCCACGAAATCCATTGATCAGATTGAAATTTATTCTGATCCAAATGCATAATTTATTAGCAAAAGATTAATTCATCTGATCATGATGTCCATTTATATTCACCAGACTTAACTTAGAATACAACCACTGACAAGCGTTTAATTGTAAAATTCCCCCAAAAAAACAAAAGATGAAGTTTCTTCTGTCTGTGCTGAACATAAAAACAAATGCAGTGCCGATATGTCAGCTTGACATATAGGGTTCACAAAATGACATGATCAGAACAAGTGTTTATTTCCTGATTTCCACCATTCCTATTATCACAATTTATTTAATCCTGAATCTCTTGCCGATTATTTTTCCAAGGATGTAATTTTGCTGAGGTTTGATTCTCTGAGGACTTCTATCAGGTGATACTTTACTTCTGGCTTTTATGTATCACTCACCTTTCTCTCACCTTGTTTTCCAAACTACATGAAGAAAAGAATCGGACTAATTAAAGTTAAAAGTGAGACAAATAGATAATCTGCCCAATGCAAGATCACACAATTTGTATTTGTGATGGATGATCATTAAAACTGCCAGAAACAAATATGTATTGACTATTTTAACAGGTCATTAATTGCAGATGGTTGTAATGTTATGAATACTCATAAAAGCTCCACATTATTTGCAAAAATGTAAAAGGTGATAAATACTGTAACTACTTTGGGAGGTTTTGCTCTGAATAAATTTTAAATCTTCAGTGGTCTATGAGCTCCTCCTCTGGTGTATTTTTCAAGTTCAGGCTGTGAGGTTTTTGTATGGCTCTGCTGCTTGTTTGTGTCACTGTGGGGCGTCTGGCACAGTAATACACAGCAGAGTCTCCAGGCTGCATATTCTGTCCATTTAGAGTCACTGTTTTACTGGAAGTGTCTAAGTCAATACTGAATTTGTTCTGAAGTGAATCTTTGAAGTACACATTTCCATAACTATCTTTCATCCCGATCCACTCCAGTCCTTTCCCAGCAGGCTGTCTGATCCAAGCTGTGTAGCTGCCCAGATCATAAGAGACTTGACAGCTGATGGTCAGACGTTGACCTGGCTGCACAGTCACAGAGGCTGGCTGATTCAACTGTTCACACTTCACACCTGGGAATGAAAAAAAGTAAACATTAAACTGACATTAAGAATACATATACTGGAATCATACAGTTTTTCTCATTGAGACTCACAGGCTCCAGCAGCCAGCAGCAGCAGCAAAGTGACAGGGAGCATGTTGATGCTGAGTTTGATGGGAGTTTCTCTTGTGCTGTGGGTACAAGCATCAAATCGGTTCCTTTAACCTGAGCATTAAATTTGCATAATGACACAGAGTCCTTGTGGGATGTTAGGTACATAATGTATTTGCCTGCTCTTTCAGCCTGTGTTAATGTATGACTCTAATCGATAAGTATTGATTTTAAATAAATTTTTTCTTTGCATCATCTTGCTATATGCTGAATTATCAGCAAAGATCGACTCTGTAAAGATGGTCATGACCTTTCAGAGCTCATGTCCTACCATATAAAACTTGATTTATTTTCCATTCATACAAGCTTCAACATGTAGCTTTACACTGAACAATATTTAAAATGTATCAAAGTCAATGAAGGAGCTGTAGCATATTTATTTGTGGAAAACAAATAAAGCATTTGACTGTGTCTGGTGTCTTTTTCAATTACCAATGTGTTGTTTTACTTCATTCTACTGAATTTCTGTTCAGTAACCTTTCTTGAATTTCTGACCTTTCTTAAATTTATCTTAGTATTTGCTTGTCAGTTTTACTTTAGTTAAACTGTAAATTATCTCAGTCTTTAAGCACACCTTTTTTCTACCCAACAAAAACAATATTCCTACTTTATGTTACTTCAGATTGAATATACTATGCAACAGTAATCTACAACATTTGTAATTTGTGTCGTTTGGTGGCAGGATGACTAATACTATTTAAGCAAAGACTCACAGTTCAATAGTAAATTGATGAAAGATGAAGTAATACCAAAATTTAAGTTTTACCTAAAATTTTATCAAATATTCACACTGACGTGAAACAAATTCAAGATGTATATGAAAAAGTCATAGTTTATTTGTGGTCTTTGAGCGCCTCCTCTGGTCATTCATTAATAATACAGCTGTTTAGGCTCTGAGGCGTTGAAAAATGAGTCTAATCTACAGAATCATGTCCGTTCAATAAATTATAATATCATTGAAAAGCTCATTTATTTCAGTAACTCCATCACCAAGTGAAACACAATATATGGACTAATTAGAACTGAGGAATTTATCTGCTAAACCACATGTTGACGGATTCCTGAAAACCAGAAATAGAAACGTACAACAGAAATTATTTATCTGCATTAGTAGGAACTATATATGGTTGTTGTTCTGAGCAGGATTCAAATTGTTTATGAAATCCTCCTCTGTGTTTTTCACGTCTGAAGAGTTTTTGTGCAGCTCTGCTGCTTGTTTGTGTCACTGTGTATCATAGTCATTCCATCTGGCACAGTAATACACAGCAGAGTCTCCAGGCTGCATATTCTGTCCATTCAGAGTTGCTGTTTTACTGGAAGAGTCTAAGACAATGCTGAACTTGTTCTTCAGTGACTCTTGGTAGAACGTGTAATAAACACTTTTTATTCCAATCCACTCCAGTCCTTTTCCAGCAGGCTGCCTGATCCAAGCTGCATAGTAGCTGGAGAAAGAATAAGAGACCTGGCATGTGATGGTCAGAGTTTGGCCTGACTGCACAGTCAAAGAGGCCGGCTGTGTCAGCTGTTCACACTTCACCCCTGTGGATAAAAGAATACATTCATTCAACTGACATTGCAAATAAACTCACTGTGCCCATACAGTGTTTTCATCAGTGAGACTCACAGGATGCAGCAGCCAGCAGCAGCAGCAGAGCTACAGAGACCATGTTGGTGTTGAAGGTGATGGGAGTTTCTCCTGCAGCTCACAGCATCAGATCAAGTCTTTAAAGCAGAAAGTTAATTTGCATAATTAACCACGAGCCTGTCTGTTTTTCTGTATGTTATGAAGGTATTAAATGTTTGATTGTAAAACAATTAAATATTTTGTTTTTTGGACTTTCGTATATGGTGTCCAGGGTGTACCACGCCTCTCACCCGTTGACCACTAAAAATAGGCACCAGCCTCCCTTGAAACCCAGCAAGGAAAAGAGAGATAATGGATTTAAGGATGGACTGTTGTATTGAATGTGTAGGTCCTAAAGAGTTTTCATTTTTCTCTCCTTCTCATATGACAAATGAAAGAATTGTAATAAATCTTCCATTTGTCAGTAATTTCAAATGGCTTTATTGTTTAATTTATTTTTATTTATTTGTTTAATTATATTTCACATTTGTAGCTTTGTGTTGACATTTGTTCTTGCATTATAAGGAGCTGTAATCAAACTCCTGTGTCCTCCAACATTTTTTTTCTTATTATGCACTTTTGTTCTATATTTCAAAACTTTACAATACTTCTTGAACTGTGATATATTAAACCTTTTAATCTTAAGCATTAATTTTAACCATTTTATGAGGATGTCTTTCCTGTCCACCAAATGGTATTTAATCAGGGAGCAAAATCTTTTACAATCGTATGTATTCTTATTTAATTTATGTATTTGTTGTTTTTCATACATGAGTTAAACTAAAGCTTTTTATTTTAGTTTGTTGTGTGTTGAATTACGTGAGTCTCAAGGGTCAGATATTTGAAGAGGGTCATAAACCTTTTATTGATTGTTTTCTTAGTTGACTGGTGTTTTGCTTGTTTGATTTTTTGTTTGTTTTATTTTTCTTTTTTTTCAACTTCTGATTTGGTATGACATAATGTTTTGGTTCTTGATTTACATATGTGGAACAAAGAGGCTATTTTATATTGAAATCAAATTCAATAGATGTATTTAAATCTAATGTAATAGTGAAAAATATGTAAACCATTCAATAATCTAATTTCAGTGTTAGTTAAAATCAGCATGCAGTTTTTATAATTACATTACATGTGATACAATGAATAAATAAATTTGTCATAAAGTAATGTGAAGGGCCTGTAGCATTACTAAAAAAAGACCATGTTGAAAAATCAATTTATTAAAGCTCAAATAATTGCAGAATATAACTGTACTTATTTTAAACATTTTCAAAGCTGTGTAAAACATTTATAATAAATGCAAAAATGTAACCCATTTCCTGTTAAATATATTAATTTAATTGTCCAAAAGTGCCTCCTCTGGTTAAAAGTTATAGAGCAGGTGTTCAGGTCATGAGGAGTTTTTGTACAGCTTTGCTGCTTGTTTGTGTCACTGTGGAGCTCTGGCACAGTAATACACAGCAGAATCATCTGGCTGCATATTCTGTCCATTCAGAGTCACTGTGTTACTGGAGCCATCCAAACTGATGCTGAACTTGTTCTTCAGTGAATCTTTGTAGTATTTGCTACATCCAATGCATTCCATCCCAATCCACTCCAGTCCTTTCCCAGCATGTTGTCTGATCCAAGCTGTATAGTAGCTGCTTACAGAATAAGAGACCTGACAGCTGATGGTCAGACGTTGACCTGGCTGCACAGTCACAGAGGCTGGCTGGGTCAGCTGCTGACACTTCACACCTGTGAAAGGAAACCATTTAAAATTGCTACCAGCAAGGAATCATTGTGGTGTGATTATTGTATCACTCTTTGTAAGACTCACAGGATGCAGCAGCCAGCAGCAGCAGCAGCAGAGCTACAGAGGACATGTTGAAGATGATCTGATGGGAGTTTCTCTTCTGCAGCATCAGATGAAGCCTTTAAAGCAGGACACTTCATTTACATAAACACCCTGCCAGAACTTTTAGAGATCATCATAATATCTGTTCATTCAGTTTTTCAAGCAGTAAGATGCATTCTTTTGCTAAGTTAACACTCTTGGTTACAAAAACAAAATACTATGGTTGCTGTTTATTTTCACAGCTACATCATAAAACCTTTTGTGAACCATTTTAAACTCTTTAGTTCCTGTGTGACTTTTTCAGTCTAAACTAATGATATATTTTATTACTAATGTGTTTCTAATATTGATATTTCTATTTCATAGAAACAGTCAGAATTAGTTAATCTTTTGTCTGTTTTGTTGCAATCATTTTAAAAAAAATGTACTTTGCATTCAGAAAATATTCTTCACTCTTTGTTTTCTACCCATTTTGTGACATTAGGGACTTATTCTATAACTAGTCTGAGTAAAGTTTAAAAAAATAAACTAGATAATGTAGAGTAAAGCACTTTCAGTGGTAAAAATGACAGAAAACTAATGAACAAGGTGAATCTGTTGCTAAATCAATTGGTGGTCTTATAGTGCCTCTTCTGGTCATTTATGAGTACTGCATGTCTCCAAACTGTGAGTGTTTCTTCCTTTCTTGTGGTACAGCTCTGCTGCTTGCTCCCATTACTCTGCTTCTCTGGTTCACTATAACACAGCTGTGTTCTCTGCATTCATGTGTGGGAGGTTTAACCGTAACTGATGCTGAGACTCATCCACCACATCTTTAACTCTTTCCCCCTGCACTGTCCAGCAGGTGTCCAGGTCATAACAGACCTGAAAGTTGCTAGTCATATATTGACCTTTGTGCACAGTGACAGAGGCTGACTCTTGTTACACCTGAAACAATAACTTATCAAAGCGGCTTAATATTAAGTCATCAGCAAAGCTACTGATCTTTATGTTGATGTTGAGTTTCTCTTTGTCTGCAGCTGAATAGATGTAGCCAGTCAGTATTTTTGACTTATAAACATTCTGTTCATTCAAGCAAGCAAAGCTAGCCATGTCAAAGTAGTGTCGCTGATTTTAAATCCATTCTGTGGGGAGTAAAAACATATTATAGCCCTTTTTCTTGACTTGTGAATTTGACTTTTTATTTTATTTTATTTTATTTTATTTATTTATTTATTTATTTATTTATTTATTTATTTATTTTTATTTTGCCTACAACAAATCAAAGAGATTACAAAATGTATGAGTTTTCTTTTCAATGATATATATAGAAATATAGTAATTTTATAAAAACTTGACTCAAAGATGGAGTATAAGAATTAAAGAAAAAATTAAATTAACACAATTTCACAATATTTAGAGTATAAAAACCAGGAAGAATCATGTATAAAATGTGTTTGTTTGATAGTTTATTTTGTTTCTTTTTTCAGTTTATTGCCTTGATATCTACATTTAAATAATTAATTTATGTCATTCATATTTTTATATACATTAACAAACAAGCATATATCGTTGCTTCTAGTTGTAACAAATATATATATATATAAAAGTTTTATACTTGACAAGAAAAGGCATCATTCTCAGTGTCCTCCAGCGCCCCCTGTAGGTTTTATTAAAAATAACGTATCAAATGTTTTTGCACAGTCTGTCTGGTATGTTTAAACACTTTGTCTCTTCCTTTGTACTGTAATGTTTTGCAGAATCATCTGGTTTTCAGCTAAAGGGCCTCAGATGTGCCATGCTGTTACCGTCTCCTCTGCTGATCTCCACACATCCCCACAGACCTATAAGTTATATAACCAGAAACAGGTGAGCCAAACCCTTTTGACTCCAGAGCTTTTCCCTCATGTTGCCTGATCCAGTGCATCACAGCACGAAAAATGAAACCCAGATCCTGAGCTGGACAGACTTAGAGTCTCTCCAGACTGTTTTACTGGAAGGAAGCGACTCGACACTCTGTCCTATATTATCTTGTAACATAAAAGAAGGCAGACAATATAGTGAGATAATTATCTGGACATTTTATCCCTTTATTAATCATATAACTATGTTTAAAGCAGAAAAACTCACAGGGCGGTCAGGAAACAAGCAGATGAAAAATGTGTTCTTCACCGTGAAGGTGGAGGTGAAACCAATGATGGGCCACAAAAAGAACAACATCACTCAGCAAAACAGAAGCACAACCACAGATATTTGCATGAGACTATCAGTTCTCAGAGATTAACCGTTCACATTTCTCTGGTTCTTTGGTTAATCAGGTTTTATTTTGTACAAACACTGTAAGTAAAAGTTAAATCATGACATCCAAAGCTTTCAAAATAACCCATTCATTAGAGGCCATTTAAATATTATACAACTTTACCAAAATATTTAAGCATAAAAAACAAATTATTAAATATGCATTTGAATTTACTCTCATAAATTCATGAGCAAATATTTCTAACCACAACATTTATTGTATGAAACAACAATGCATATTTTTATCCATTCATCTCATCCATTGTTTAGTTATTTATTGGAAACTTGTTTGTTAAAGTTTTCTCTCAGCAGAACTTAAATTCAAAGTTTGGATTAAATAATGTTTTTTCTACGAGGTCAAAGGTCAGTGATACAATGAGGGTCAGTCTTTTCATTTAGAGCTGGTTTCTAAGGCCATTACATTTACCTAAATGTTTTTGAAAACTACATTAATATATGTTTTTGATGCCTTTGACTGCTTTTAGTTTTCTCCTAATTTCAGAGACATTTTTTTAATTCAGTCCGGATACTCATAAAAAGCTTCACATAATGTTCGCAAAAAATGTAAAAGATGATAAATGTAACTTCTTTGGGAGTTGTTTTTTTTTTTTTTTTTTTTTTTCTGCACTGATCAGATTTCAAATCTTCAGTGGTCTATGAGCTCCTCCTCTGGTGTGCTTTTCAAGTTCAGGCTGTGAAGGGTTTTTGTACAGCTCTGCTGCTTGTTTGTGTCACTGTGACTCTCTGGCACAGTAATACACAGCAGAATCATCTGGCTGCATATTCTGTCCATTCAGAGTCACTGTGTTACTGGAGCCATCCAAACTGATGCTGAACTTGTTCTTCAGTGAATCCTTGTAGTATTCTCTCCATCCAATGCGTTCCATCCCAATCCACTCCAGTCCTTTCCCAGCAGGTTGTCTGATCCAAGCTGTATAGTAGCTGCTTACAGAATAAGAGACCTGACAGCTGATGGTCAGACGTTGACCTGGTTGCACAGTCACAGAGGCTGGCTGGGTCAGCTGCTGACACTTCACACCTGTGAAAGGAGACCATTTAAAATTGCTACCAGCAGGGAATCATCGTGGTGTGATTTTTGTATCACTCTTTGTAAGACTCACAGGATGCAGCAGCCAGCAGCAGCAGCAGCAGAGCTACAGAGGACATGTTGAAGATGATCTGATGGGAGTTTCTCTTCTGCAGCATCAGATGAAGCCTTTAAAGTAGGACACTTCATTTACATAAACACCCTGCCAGAACTTTTAGAGATCATCATAATATCTGTTCATTCAGTTTTTCAAGCAGTAAGACGCATTCTTTTTGCAAAGTTAACACTCTTGGTTATAAAAACAACATACTGTGTTTGCTGTTTATTTTCACAGCTACAGGCATTGTTTTACATCATAAAACCTTTTGTGAACCATTTTAAACTCTTTAGTTCCTGTGTGACTGTTTCAGTCTAAACTAATGATATATTTTATTACTAATGTGTTTCTAATATTGATATTTCTATTTTATAGAAACAGTCAGAATAAATTAATCTTTTGTCTGTTTTGTTGCAATCATTTTTAAAAAAAATGTACTTTTCATTCAGAAAATATTCTTCACTCTTTGTTTTCTAACCATTTTGTGACACTAGGGACTTATTCTATATCTAGTCTGAGTAATGTTTAAAGAAATAAACTAGCTAATGTAGTGTAAAGCACTTTCAGTGGTAAAAATGACAGAAAACTAATGAATAAAGTCAATTTGTTCCCATTTTGCTAAATCAATTTGTGGTCTTATAGTGCCTCTTCTGGTCATTTATGAGTACTGCATGTCTCCAAACTGTGAGTGTTTCTTCCTTTCTTGTGGTACAGCTCTGCTGCTTGCTCCCATTACTCTGGTTCTCTGGTTCACTATAACACAGCTGTGTTCTCTGCATTCATGTGTGGGAGGTTTAACCGTAACTGATACTGAGACTCATCCACCACATCTTTAACTCTTTCCCCCTGCACTGTCCAGCAGGTGTCCAGGTCATAACAGACCTGAAAGTTGCTAGTCATATATTGACCTTTGTGCACAGTGACAGAGGCTGACTCTTGTTACACCTGAAACAATAACTTATCAAAGCGGCTTAATATTAAGTCATCAGCAAAGCTACTGATCTTCATGTTGACGTAGAGTTTCTCTTTGTCTGCAGCTGAATAGATGTAGCCAGTCAGTATTTTTGACTTATACTTATTCTGTTCAGTCAAGCAAGCAAAGCCAGCCATGTCAAAGTAGTGTCACTGATTTTAAATCCATTCTGTGGTGAGCAAAAACATACTATAGCCCTTTTTCTTGACTTGTGAATTTGATTTCCTTTTGTCATTTTTTTCTCTACAACAAATCAAAGAGATTACAAAATGTACAAGTTTTCTTTTGAATGAAAAATATATTAATTTTATAAAAGCTTCACTCAAAGTTGGAATGTAAGGGTTAAAGTAAGAAGTAAAGCCACAATTAAACACAATTTCACAATATTTAGAGTATAAAAACCAGGAAGAATAATGTATAAAATGTGTTTGATAGTTTATTTTGTTTCTGTTTTGTCTACATTTAAATTACTAATTTCTATGTATTTCATATTTATATATACATTAACAAACCAGCATATATCATTGCTTCTAGTTGTAACAAATATATATATAAAAAGTTTTATAATACTTGACAAGAAAAGGCATCATTCTCAGTGTTTAGCCCAGCGTTAGCTGTCCTCCAGCGCCCCCTGTGGGTTTTATTAACAATAACATATCAAATGTTTTTGCACAGTCTCTCTGGTATTTAAGCTTTGTCTCTTCCTTTGTACTGTAATGTTTTGCAGAATCATCTGGTTTTCAGCTAAAGAGCTTCAGATGTGCCATGCTGTTACCGTCTCCTCTGCTGATCTCCACACATCCCCACAGACCTATAAGTTATATAACCAGAAACAGGTGAGCCAAACCCCTTTGACTCCAGAGCTTTTCCCTCATGTTGCCTGATCCTGTGCATCACAGCAAGAAAAATGAAACCCAGATCCTCTGCAGGACAGACTTAGAGTTTCTCTAGACTGTTTTACTGGAAGGAAGCGACTCCACACTCTGTCCTATATTATCTTGTAACATAAAATGAAGGCAGATGGAATAGTGAGACAATTATCTGGACATTTTATCCCTTTATTAATCATAAAACTGTGTTTAAAGCAGAAAAACTCACAGGGCGGTCAGGAAACAAGCAGATGAAAAATGTGTTCATCACCGTGAAGGTGGAGGTGAAACCAATGATGGGCCACAAAAAGAACAACATCACTCAGCAAAACAGAAGCACAACCACAGATATTTGCATCAGACTATCAGTTCTCGGAGATTAACCGTTCACATTTCTCTGGTTCTTTGGTTAATCAGGTTTTATTTTGTACAAACACTGTAAGTAAAAGTTAAATCATGACGTCCAAAATGTTCAAAATAACCCATTCATTAGAGGACATTTAAATATTATACAACTTTACCAAAATCTTAAGCATTAAAACAAATTATCAAATATGCTTTTGAATTTACTTTCATAAATTATATTTGTCAATATTTCATGAGGAAATATTTCTAACCACAACATTTATTGTGTGAAACAACAATGCATATTTTTATCCATTCATCTCATCCATTGTTTAGTTACTTATTGGAAACTTGTTTGTTAAAGTTTTCATTCAGCAGAACTTAAGTTCAAAGTTTGGATTAAATAATGTTTTTTCTATGAGGTCAAAGGTCAGTGATGCAATGAGGATCAGTCGTTTTTCACTTAGAGCTGGTTTCTAAGGCCATTACATTTAAATATTTTTGGAAACCACATTAAAATATGTTTTTGATGCCTGTGACTGCTTTTAGTTTTGTCCTAATTTCAGACACATTTTTTTATTCAGTCCTAATAAACTCTTAAATCTCCTTTTGACTATTTTCCTGGAATGGACAAAAAAATTTTACTCTGTTCAAAATGTGACAGGAGAAAAAAATATGAAAATAAATATCAGTCTTTTTCATTAATTTTGTTTCCCACTGTCAAAAATAAAATAAAAAAATTATTAAAATTTGTTTCCAAGGTAAACATTAATATAATATTTTAGCCTGAGACTTGTGTGTGTGACAACAGGATGTGTTGGGGAGTTATCTGAGCTCAAATGAGGGGTGAAGACAATTTTTCATGCCTAAAAGGTTGATTTCTCATATTTTTAATGTTTCATCAAAAAGAGATTCACAAAATACAAGGTACTTCCTTTGCTGATCTATTGCTTGATCATTTTATGTCAGGTTGTAAGTCAGGAAGCAACTTGCACTGAGAGCGACAGCTGACATTCAAATGAAAGGAGTCAGATGCGTTTCTGCCGTCTGAAACGTTTATTAATATTTCTGGTGGTTTTCACCAAGTTTCACAGCTGCAGGTGTTTTCTCAGAGGTACACAGAGAAAGAGGAATCGGCTCTCTGAAGGGAAACTGGAAACCTACGAGGCTTAACTGATAACGGCCGTTCACGCTACGATGGCTTCAAGGGTCGGTAAACGAAAAAACCGATCTGGCAAAAAAACAAAACCTCAAAATTTCATGTTTGTATTTTACATATTTAATGTTTTCAACACACATAAAAATTAAAAACTACAAAAGATACCATAGCGGTGATTCTTGCTGCACGTTGTTGTCTCTAGCTCTAAAAAAAGAAAGCATCTTTTTTAAACTGTATATGGAAACTTATGTCACACATTAAGAGATCATCAATATATTCTATTAAAATAAGCAACATTACAGCACTTTTAGGATGGCAACACTTTGATAGCTAATGTACAAACATAAAATTACTAATGTGTATTTTTAAGAAAGCAGATAATTGTTACGTTTTTGAAGAATATATGTTAAAAAGCATAAACAGATCTAAGTGGAACTGCACAGCTTTGTGATGGTTCAGTCATTCAGATAGAAACGAAAAGATTACTGTGTTTGTCACACATTCCTCTGCTCTTGTTTCATCTAAAAAAGAGAAAATGAAGAAAGCAAATTAAAAATGTATACATCTTACAAAAATGTTGCAGTTCTGCAACGTCAAGAGGCATTAAGTTATTGTGCTTTAAAAAATAATGTATTCTTTCTGTTCTGTCAGCAAACAAGAGCCAGCAAATTTACCTTGTGCAGGGTGAGCATTAAACTGTATGACAGGCTGAATATGAAGAGGAACAGGAACGACGAGGCCGTGAACCACAGGCTGCTGTATTCGTCTTCATCATCACCACCTTTATCTTTGCCGCTCAGAGCGAATGTCAGACTGGAGAAACCTGATAAAAACCCAGCAGAGACCGATTACATAAATTCCATATGTAGAAATTTATTTACTAGTTCTGACATCTGAAGGTAAGTTGTTGTACTGAATTTAGGTTAAGGGTATTAAAGCAAAGGGGGATGTGCACATGTGTAGACTTTTCAGATGTTTGTAAAAAATCAGTCAGTCATTATTGATAGAAAACCATCTATCTATTATTAGGCATCTATTTTCTGTCATATCACAGTTATTTGATATTTTTAATTTAAATGGATAAGGAATATATTTTATATAAAAATAAAATACACTCAAACTTCTGGCTGTAATGTGACACAATAAAAGTTTACAGGGATTGAATAATTTTGGAAGGCACTGATTCATGCAATAAAGAAAAAATATTTCTGAGTGCAAAAAATATGCATAGCTTATTATCGCTGCCTAGCAACAAGAAGGCCCTGGACTAGAATCTCATCCTGGGGTCTTTCTGCATGTTCACCCTGTGCATGTGTTGATTCTCTCCATACACTCTGACTTCCTCCCAAAGTCCAAAAACACGACTGTAAGTTTAAGTGGGTTCAGTGTGTGTATGGTCTTTCCTGTGGTGACCTGTCTGGGGTGCGCCTGACCTTTCACCTCATGACCAAGAGGCACCTGCCACCCTGTGGCCAAGCAAGGATAAGCAGGTTTAAACAATAGATGGATGGGTTTTGCTTGCACATATGCATTTTGAATCTCAGTTCTTTCTCATTGGATCCATATAAAGAAAAAAATACTGTGACGATAGGTTGGCTGAAAGTTGACATTGTAATTAATAAAAAAAATATTGATTTTATTATCATTCCCAAAATTTTAAAACTCTGAATATCATCTATTTTCTCCATTGTTATTTACTCAAAAGCAGGCAACAATTTCCATGCAACATTTATTTAAAACATTTGACAGCTGGACAGTTTGACAGACACAAATCGTTGTTGAAAACTGAACAGAACAACAAAAAAAACAAACAAAATGACTTGTGAATACTGACAAAAGACATAAATTTCACAAGGACAAAACATATTTGCAAAACTATGTCACGTTTAAGGTTGAATAGAGTCGCCACACTCAGCAGCGTTACCCATGGCCTGAGACACTCCGCTGGGTTTCATGCGATTCCCACGGCCGGCAGGCCACACGTTGCAGTAGAAGACGTATCCTCCGCTCCACTTCTCCCTGGTGGTGGTGTGAACACTTACAACTGAGTAGCCATTTTTGGTCTTTCTTGGTGGAAAGTCGGTGCCGTCATAATACACTGAGCTACTTTGTCCGACATCTTCAGTCCAGGCGATATAGTAATCCTGAAGCACGTCACTGGAAACCAAACAGACCAGAGTTACCTGAGCCGATGCTTCTTGGCCAATATCCTTCTCTGGAAGCACGTGGACTGTTACTTTTGGCTCTGTGCCGTCTGGAAAAAAAAATAGTTTACTGATCAAGTTGAAACCATAAATCATTTTATTATTTGGTGTTAAGACAGAAGATAGCCCCTTGCAAAATACTAATATCCCCTCTATTATCCGCTCTATTTGTGAGTAACAAACCTCCATTGTTGACAGTCAGGTCTTGAATAACTGGTTCCACGTCTTCTGCTACAGCAGAACATCTCACTTTGCTCACTGTCCTCCAGTCGGAGGAATTAAAAGTGATGATGCTGTGTTTGCTGTACTGCATTGTTACTTCCTTAATGTTGCTGCTCACACGTTCTCCATTAATCTCCCAGGTGATTTCAGTCCCTGACACAATTTCGTTGTCCCGTCCGGAGACGACACACTCCAACTCTGCCTGGTTGTTGCTGAACATTTTTTTAGGACTCAGAGGGTTCAGTGTCACTGTGATGGGAGCTGCAAAACAGAAATAAATGATGTAAATGCAAATCACATGAAAGATTAGATCTGCTCACAAGATTAAAATTTGTCAAAATCTGAAACACACTTTACCTTTTGAAGCTTTCCTTGTGTAAGTTTTTCCAAGGTGAGTCACTTCACATGCGTAAACAGCTTCACTGTCCCAGTCGGAGCTTTTCAATTTTAGGACGCTGGCGGCTGAATACGAGTCTCCGAGTTTTTTGGGAGGCCATTCATTGTGTCCAGTCACCTCATTGCCATTCTTTTTCCATTTGACTGGCAGATTTTCAGGACAAAAATCCTCAATGACGCACACTAGTGTCTGACCGTCTCCAGTTGTCACTGAGAGCAAAGTCAGTTTTGGGGGACAGGAGGCCCCTGAGCAAAAGAGGAAGAGCAGAGAAGAAATGTTTAAATGGCATAAAAAATACTATCAAGAAAAACCAGGATCAAATAGGATTCAAAATACTACAACTAATTACAAACTACTTACTTTTTGCATTCACAGTCTTGGTGCCACCAGGATGAGTCACTGAACATTGGTAAGACTTTAGATTTGCTTCAGATCTGGACATCTGAACCAAACTAACTTCTGTAAATCTGTTGTTTGCTTCCACTGCAGGATAACGTTCAGAATCCAGCGGCGCTCCACTCGCATCGCTCCACTCAAAAGAGAGACTCTGTGGGTAGAAGTCAAGAGCCAGGCAGCTCAGGGTGACTTTATCTCCAGATGCAGGACTGAACCAAACCATCGGGACCAGAACCGGAGGAACAGGCGGTTCTGTCAAGACAAAAGTAAAAAAAAAAAAAAACATAAGGAAAGATCTAATATAATTTAAGAAATATTTACTCTTTGATTCCAAATTCTAATATTTACAACTTATAAATATTTAAAATTGTGCTGATAAACAACTTTAATTCTCCAATAAACGAACAAGTAAAATAAAATAAAAAGATGCATTCTACATCATTTTCTTTCATTTAAGATTTTACATTTTATTTGTCCAAAATAATGACATATAATTCTTTACACTGTTAATAGCTTCCAATAATCTTACTCTCCTATTCAGTTATTCCAAACAAAATTTTTATCTATCAGTAAATGTAAATATATTTTTAAAATCCTATATGGAAAAAAATTACAGAGTATTGTGTGTGTTGATTTTTTTGCATCAGTTTATGTTTTTCTTTTATAAGTTAGCATTGCAGCTTTTTCTCTATGTGTGAATTTACACACATTGTAGTTAAATCCAAGTAAAATAATAAAAATCTGCTGTTTTTAATCTCATATTTTCTATTTTACTATTGTAATAGGATTAGATGATTTAATGTAAAAAAAAATAAAATGAAATACTTTGATAAAACATGCTGAGCATGTCCTTCAGGTATTTGATAATAAAATAATTGGATAACAAAGTAAGACAAGAACATAATCTAATATCTAAAAAATGCAGCTTACCTGAGGTCACTGTGACCTTTGTCCCTTCACCCCAGTAATCTAAGGCATCACAGTGCTGCCTTCTCATTCACTGTCTGAACAAAAACACCAAGCATATTAAAGCATGTTACATGTTAAAATGCAGGTAGAGAAAATACAGAGCAGATATATTCTAACATCAGCAGGACATCCTGGTGTGAGTCTTTGAATTTGTGTAATTCAATTAAACTTCATCACATTTAATTATGTGCAGGAGCGACAAAGAGAGAAACTTTCACATCTAAACACACAAACATACTTTTTATGATTTTGTGAGCTAAAAAGAAGTTGGTTTTTTTCCTTCAACACATAAACTAAGCAGCAACAAGCTTATCTTTCATTTTATTTGGGAAAAAATTATGATTTCTTTTGTTGTGCATTGACCTCTTTGTTTTGGTAGCTTTTTGTATTGCCATGTTTCTTAGTGGCATAGCCTCCTGCCCACCACTGTGATAAACCACCACACAAAAACCACCAGGTCAGATCTACGTTAAACTATACAGAATCTTCTTCTGGAATAGAAGAGATTTTTATGCTTTTGTGGAAAGAGAAATGTAGCTGTTTGGGATATGACCGCTGGAAATAAGGGGTCAGATTAGGCTCAGGCTTTGCTGGGAGAAATATTAAAACAGCTGGATGAATATTTTCCTGCCAGCGGAACCACTATTCTAGATCTATTGTCAAATAAAAAAATTTGATTGTATAGGTAGTTAAAAACTTTATTCAGTTTGAAACTTTTATTAGAATAATCCTGAGAAGGAAACTAAGGATTAGGGTTGGGTACAGTGCTGTGTAGAAATGAAAAAGGAAATTATCAAGCCATCCATCTGGTGATTCACCTGTTGCACTCTGTCATCCCTGAAAGTCAGAAAACAGCTCCAGATGTGCAAAGAGAAAGAGATTAAGTTCATTGTGAATTCTGACAATTTAACACAGAAGCCAAATTTTAATTGTGAAGGGATTGTAACTAAATTATGATCACCAGTTGTTTTTTTATATATCAGCCACAGTTGCTCTTCTGACATTTTCACTCGTTCACAAACAACATTAATCGGATCTTTTTCTTAATGTTGAGCTGATTCTTTTTGTGCACTACATTAAATATAAATGAGAACATGCCACAGCTGTGATTTCATGTCTTGTTTTTCTCTGGGAGGTTTTTACACTGGCGTTGTGGCGTTTTGAGTCACTGTGCTGTATGAGCACAGAAGTACAGGGCAGAGTCTTCCTCTGTCAGACTCCTGATGCTGAGGTGAGCAGAGCTGCTGGACGCGTCATACAAGAGAGTAAAACGACTTTGAAAGGATGAAGAATATTCTTGCCTTGACAGTGACCGTCTCCCAATCCACTCAAGAGCTCTGCCTGTTTTTTGCCGGGTCCAGTGAACAAACTCGTTAGCTATGTCAAATCCACTCACAGAGCAGGATATCTTTGCCGCTTCTCCGGGCTTTTTCACCACAGAGGGCGACTGCTCCAGTTTGATCTGGCCCAAGACTCCTGCAAGTAAGGAGAGGATGTTGGACAAAAGACTAAAATCATAAAAACACACAGTTATCCGGCACAGAAAAGGATTGTGTTTCTCACCATGAATGGTGACTGCAACTAATAGAGTTCTGATTTCTAGATTTGTCATTCTGCGTTAATGCAAGACCGCTCGTTTCTGGTTAGCGTTAGCACTCCAGACAAAAATAAACCAGCTTCTTGTTGTTCTGCCACAGTAACTTGCTGGTTTTAAAAGCCCTTCCCCTACTGCTTTAAATAAGGGAAGTACTCCTAAACTATTTACATTCATATACAATTTACAAAAAGAGGAACATAAATGGTATCTTTGAAAAAGCGGCATCACACAAACAAACAGGAAGGATGACACGGTTTGTTTGTCATGTTAAATGATTTTGCTCCATTGATGATTAATTGACCTTTGTCCTAAGCCCATTGACTTAAAAAAATAAAATAAAATATGAATATTTTATTCTAAAAGATAAAATAAAATATCTATAAAGACAACAAGAAGTTGACTTTATAGCTGTAAGTATCCAAAAACTTGTTGTCCTCCTGTTGACAGGACCAAAATATCTGACTGTAAACATCAGTAGACAGAGTTCTGAGCTCCCTTGAGAGTTTTTCTGCTTCGTAGTAGAAAAAGGCCTAAAAGGCATGAAGTTTTTAGGAAACAAGCAGTTTGATCACTGTGCAGAGAGAGTCGAGAGGCGAGGATGTATCAGATTAATGGATGGATGTTGGGACATTTCTGTCCCAGTTCTTTCTGTTGCACAGTATTTAATTAAATCAGGACTATTTTTCAGTCAAATAACATTACTATAGCAGCTGATAAAATAATTGGCATTAGTGATTTGTTGAATCTCTCTGCCACATTTTACACTTTTGATCCCAACATTTAGATTGCTAAACTTTGATCCATTTGTTTAATCATCTGTCTTTTTGCAATTATTGTGCATTTCAGATCATTTATTTGTCTGTTTTTATTACTCTGCTACACCTACTATAGAATTATTTACCAGAGAAATGTCTACTAGTAAGAAATTAGACATTTAAATTACTCTATAATTTTCACTAAAATAAAGTTACTATTAAGTGGAGAATTTTTTTATTTTTTGTGTAATGGCTGGATTAAAAAATTGTGCATTGTTAGTTTTTATCAAGGTCCTGCACAGATAATTAAATTAAATGAATATGATTGTCTTAGTTGATATTTCGTCATAATCTGGCTTTCTCGCACCGTCCAAAAACACGACTGAATAGCCCTTGTGCATGGCTGGCAAGGCAATTTAAAGTAGCCATTTCCTCTCGTCCAATGAGTGCTGCAGAAAAACGCCAGCCTCCAACCACTGGCCACTGACCATGTGAAGCTATGGTCCCCATTAAGCCTGTGCTGTCTCTCCGGACAAAAGCTGAAAAGATAATCCACACGAGACGTCACCACACATCGCTGCCGAGTTCACCGCTGCTGGATTCATTCATAAAGAGATCCTCGTCCTCAGCAACGACACCTGAAGATACGGGCTGGTGGAATGTAAGGCAGGAAATTTTGTTTCTTTAATTTTTCTACTGAGCCACAGCTGCTAGAAGAGGATTTAGACTCAGCATCTCATCATGAGCATTAAGCAGCCCTGCATCTTTCTCAGAGGAGGAGCAAAGAGGAGACAAGTAAGTCAGGAGAGTTTGATGATTTAACAGTAAAGGGTGCAGCATATGCTTCTTGGTTTAGCATCTTGATCAGTCCAAATGATTTCAGCAAATTCAAATTCAATCGATGGCTAATCTTTGTGTTCACGTCTTTGTTATTGCAGCTTTTTTGTGACCTTTGATTTACTGTACAAAGGTCAAATAACTGCACCGCGGTTTGAGAAGCGCAAACTTTCTGCAAGTTATGGGGAGTTATGAGTACTAAACCTCTTTCTGCTCAAACACTGAATTTACTTAAAACCATTTCATTGGGTTTTGCAATCGTCACTGATGTCCAGATTTTGACCAAAGTTAAGAATCTCTCAGCTGAACAAATACAAAAACCTGATTAAAACCTTCCATTTTTCATGAAACTACCAGAAGATAAAATATGAAATGGATATATTTTAGTTTTATTGATAGATTATTATTTTCTTGTTAGCATATATTTCTGATCATGTATACATTTTCAATAATATATGTTTCATATATGAAGCTTATATATTTTGCAAATGGACACAATGTGCAGCATTGAACAAAATATAACCTTATAGTGTAACTGTATGTATAAGTTAATCTGAGGTAAATGTTTGTCTTTGAAACAAATTTTTTGTTGTTTCACAGACAAGAAATCTCACTCGGGACGAGCTCGAAGGTAAAGTCAAGACGGTGTTTTCAGCTCCAACCACTGAGTTAATGAAGCTTTTAAGTTTTGACAATTCTCCGCTTTCTGTGTTTGTGTGATCTATAGAGCTACGTGAAGCTTTTATAGAGTTTGATAAAGATAAGGATGGTTTTATCACCTGCAAAGACTTGGGGAACCTGATGAGAACCATGGGCTACATGCCGACTGAGATGGAGCTGATTGAACTGAGCCAAAACATTAACATGAACTGTGAGTAAACTGTGTATTAAAGTCATTAAAACAATATAGGTTAATCCCAGGTCAAATAGAAGATGTTCCATTGATGTTACTTTCCCTTATGTGCAGATAATGCTTAGAAAAACAAAAGCTAAAGCCATTTTTCTAATAGGATCACTATTATAGACTAACAATCATTGCATCGTTTTAAATTTTTACTGAAATACTCAAGAAAATATTTATAAATTCACAGTTTTGACAATTGAAAGGCTAAACTTTGTTTGCAGGATCTGCTTTAGGATCTTTTAAATACATCCTGTACCTATTCGGTTTAAATGATAACGTCAATCACAGTAGCTCACTGTGATGTAAAATAAGCCGAATGTTTTTGTCATTTTGCTGCCTTGTTGGCGCAGTGGGGGGACGGGTGGACTTTGAGGATTTTGTGGAACTGATGACCCCCAAGCTTCTGGATGAAACCGCCGGGATGATCGGGTTGAAAGAACTCAGGGATGCTTTCAGAGAGGTGAGCTCAACATATACTACATTTTATCTATATCTATGTGCAATATGGAACCCCACTTATTAAATGTACTTATTAAAAATGCATAAAATCTGTTCTTTTTGTGTAGTTTGACATAGATGGGGACGGGTCCATCACCTCCGAAGAGCTGAAATTCGCTATGATAAAGCTGTTGGGCGAGCAGACGAGTGAGAAAGAAATAGGAGAGGTGGTCAAAGAAGTCGACGACAATGGAGATGGAAAAGTTGACTTTGAGGGTAAGAAAGAAGAAAACATAATCGCAGTGAAATATCGGGATTACGTAGCCATCTGTACTCAGATGTTAAGTTGGAGGATTGCTTTGTGAAATTGCATAATTAATGTGGTTCAGAATGCGGCAATGTTACATAAAAGAGGATTATAATTAACTTCTTTCTAATAATACGTTGTAATCTGCTGGCTTCCTGCTGCTAGAAAACTTTTATTTCCCCCAAACTGGCCTCTGGTCATTTCTGATTTGCTTAATCTGGCTGCAGTGTTTTGAAAATGGGTTTGGATTAGTTAGTTAGAGTGATGCTGTTTGTCCATTGAATCATGGTGCAAAATAACTTTATCAATTATTGCTATAGTGAAATGTGTTTTGTTGAATGAAATCTATATCAATCTAACTGAACTGATTTGAGGTCTGTGAAGATGAATTAATTTAACTGAAGTTCACTTGATTTTTTTAAATCTGATTTGATCCGACATGATTTGAGTTTTAATTAACTTTTGGTGAAATTAAGCGACTTGAGCTCAAGTTTAGCTGAACTGAATTGAGTTGTGTTGACTTGACCTTTTTTGATTTGATGAGTTGACGTGAGTTCAGTTAAATAAAGAGCCCTTGACTTAATACTCTGAGATTAAAATTTCTTGATTTGATTTGATTTGATTTGATATGTTTTGATTGAGGTGAACTGAGTTCAGTTCAGTTTTTCTGTTTTCTTTTTGTTGAGTTTTTTGTCCATTTTGAAGAGCGACAAAGTTTGAATAATTAGCTTCCTTGTTGCTGGTGGTGTATTTGTTGTTTTACAGTATAAATTATAATCTTAATCTCTCCTAATGCTCAAGTTCCTCATTAAAGAAGTTGTTGTGTGGCACCTGCTCGCTGTTTGAATGAATTAGCTGAACAATCTGCTGTTCATTTTTTCTCCAGAGTTTGTGAAAATGATGTCAAAGAAGTGAGGACAACAAAATGAAGACAGAAGAGGATCCATGTTGTTTTAATATTTTTTTAATCTGACAAACTCTTCTTTTTTTGTAAATAATCAAAATTTCTAGTTACATTAATATTATGTTCATTTAATTTACTACAAAAAGTGATGGGCAGGAATTTTCAGGAGTAGTTCTTGATTTAAGAAAATAAGAAATAAACTTTTTTGTTGTGTAATTTCACAGTTTTCTGTTACATTTGTTACATATTTTTACCTTTTGTTCTCCAGAACTCTTTCATTGAATTACTAATTTGTGTCACTTGTTTAAAAAAAAGTTGTTTAACTGTCCAAGAAAAAAAAAATAAAGAAAATAATGCTTTAACAGTAGCGGTAAAGACTTTGGATTGAACCCTGAACCCTTGTTAAACAGCCCTGAACAATCAGGGAAATCTTAGCTGTCAGTGTTTCTGTCTTGTGCAGCAGCAGCTGAAAACAATTGTGGTCGACAGAAGCACTTCTGTCCTGATGGGCTGCAGCTTCTTCCACTTTATTGATTGTATCTGCAGGGAACTGCAGCTGGTTTAATGGGAATGAGCCTCCCAAAGACAAAAGCTCTCTCTGCCTCCTCAGCGTTGAATTAGGCCTGCACTTCTTTGGCTCAGTGGTGACCCCTGCAGGACAGTCTGAGCAGCAAACAGCCTCCTGTCTACTTTTTACCCAGAAACTTTCCATTTACAAAGATTTTCACGGTATTTCAAGCTAGGAAATCCAAATAGGTGCTTTTTTTCTTCTAGTTATTCATTTATGAAAAATTTTACTTTCAGCTTTTACAGTATTTCCACTGATAGAAGTAAATGTAAGTTTAATTCAAAAATTGCTGACATTGATTGTGTTATCTTATGTTTTAAAAATATTTTTTCAACAGTCTTCTTTATTAGATGTTAAATTAGTAGCATTTATTGAGAGTATATCTTGTAGTAATTCAACTAAACATTTTTTTAATTCGATAGTAAAGTAGTTTTTTTTTTCTATCACAACTGTCTAGATATCCTGTTTTGGAGAAAAGGTTTTACTGGTGTGGTACTGAAGGCCGTTTTCAGTCTTTCAATCCACTCAACGCTTCATTTTACAGCCATTTTCATATAAAAAAATATATCTAGAGCATGAACCACAATCAAAACATCACATAAAATACAAAGACACTCCAACAAGGATGTAATACCGCGAATAAAAAAAACATGTCTATATATTTCTGTTTTTGCAGAAGAATAGAAAATCCGATTGTGATATTTAGGTATTCACAGTTGCGTGACAGTGAAGACACACAACTGATTACTGTGTGCTTTGTATCCACTAACACTTACATGTACATTTCCTGTCAAGCATTAAAATAAATAAAAAGCAAGCTTACACCCACCACATTAATCCAAGCTGAACAAGTGTGACTGGCCTGATATTATGCTTAAACGACAGACTGATGGTGAGTACAGTGGATTTTTTTTTCTTCCCAACCACTTTACTCATTCTGCAGATTTTAACTAATGCTATTGCATAACAGAGGAACTATTTAATAGTGGGAATCAGCTCTAACAAACAGATAGTTAGATTTAAAGATGCATGCATGCCGCTAGCAGCCTCTCAACATCTCTGCATGAAATCTGGCAGAAAAGGCGATATTTTCTGTCCTACAATCTCCATTTAGCTGTCAGCGAGTCTCTCACTCAGCAACAAGCTGTAAGATTGTTTTTCAATTAATTTAAATTGTAAAGTTTTTCCAAACTTTACTTCGTACCTCTCTCACCCTGCATAGAACAGAGACAAATGAGTTATAGATCATGAAGCAACATACATACGACCACATGTCAACAATCTCGGGACTAATCTGTCTCTCTGGGGTGGGATTATTTCCAGCCCTGTAATCCTCAACATGGGACCCTCAGAGGAACAGATGGCAGATAAGATAAAATCACCACACTAATTCTCATTTACTGCGTACGAAAAAGGAAAGAAAGAAAGAATGACTGAAGCATTGAGGAGACAGGAATGTTCAATGTGGTGTTTGTGATTAAAATATATGTTTCAAATGGATGAGTAGATTTCGCTGACATATCATTGGGATGATACTTGAGATTTCATTTTAAACATAAAAAAACTGCAATGAAATACTTAAAAAGTCTTTAGTATGCATGAAGTTATTATTACCAATTCCTTTGGTCTGTCAAAGAGTTAATCTTGTTTCTGTTTTTAATCCTTGCATGTCCTAATCCTGTCTAGGCTCATGGGTCATGATTCCTTCATTCCTGTTTCCACTGATCAGTGGACAAGACAGACTTTGCACAGGTCAGCAGGCAGTCACTCGGCCAACATAAAGAGACACAAGACAGACATGCACACACACACACATAGACACACACACCGTAACTTCAGAGTCAGCAATTCACTAGTTTGATAAAACATTCATTTTTGGAAACTGTACTACTATTACAGAGGTTGCAAGCTTCGCCCTCTTTCATCCAAACACAATGACTGTGTCATATCCAGAAAATAGATTTTTTCAGAAGACGTATCAAAAGATGAAGGTCTTTGTCTCTGGTTGCATTTGAAAACTGTCATCTGGCTTTTTCAGTTGGATTTCGAGCAGCGTCTTCTTCCTCTCTGAGTCGGGCCATGCTTGTTTGATTATAACGCTGTTGCCCGCTTCAGGAAGCCTGTTCACAAAGAGTTTCACCTTTGTTCTGAAGTCAGTACCCCCATTTTTACACAAAACATTATTTTTGTTTCCCTCAAAATATATTTGAGGGAGACAAATGTATTTTTCTCTGTAGCATCACAAAAAACATCTAATGTCTGTAGATGTTTTGTGATGCTACACAAGAAAATAGTGTGTTTGAGTTTTTACCTTAAAATATGTCTGCAAGTGTGTCTCCATTACAGTTTTCCATGTTGTTTAAATGCTTAACAATCTTAGTATATGTAAACTTCAAACTTCAACTTCAAAGTAAGTAATGAAAACGTGTCCAAGAACAATCATCCGTAATTTAGAAAATAGAAAGTGAAATAAGTATCCTGGCTGACATTAAGTATGAAAACTGTAATCTGATTTAAAGGGAGAGTAAACATGAGATTTTAATTGTGTTTTATCTTCATTTTTATCACATTTAAATTCAGATAAAATTAAGATTTACTTTGACAACAACTCTCATTTATACTCAGTTTTTTTTTTGTATCTTTTACTGTACATAAAATATGTAACAACAAACAAACTAGCAAAGAGAATTTATAAAGAAATCAAAAATATAATAATAACTTTGTGACCAAAAACATTCCAGCATACAAACAGCTTAGTGTTATCAAGGAAAGAAAGAAAACAACACAGTATATTTGGTGACATTTTGAGTGGAAATATCTCAGGAGAGAAAATACATTTAAATTCTTACTGAAGTATTCACAGTTTTTTGGTTGAATCACCAGTAGTCACACACACCGTTTCAAGATAGTTTCTAAAAACCCCATGCACATGCAACAACAGCTCAGATAAGGCCAGTAACAATAACAAGTCTCCGGCTTTGCATGCATGTATTAGCATAGTAAACACATTTAAGATGTTAAAATTTACATCAGTTGACCCCTGCGCTGCTGTTTGTGCTTCCAGGTGTTGTCTGCTTGCATTTTCATGTCAAAATGCCATGCAGGTAGCACAACAGTAAAACTGTTGTAATGACTACAAATGAGAGGCCAAACATCCAACGCTGCTTGAATGTGTGGCCGATGGCTTGTCTAATTCTTAAGGGAGGATTCACACAGTGATTCTCTGACTGGAATGAGACGCGTGAACCCGGACGGGGGCGAGGGGGGTAAGTTAAGGCATCCCTGCACAGTGCTCACGGTGAAGTGCAGGAGCAAAACTCAGAGGTCAGGGGTGAACATGTAGTCCAAAGCTTGTCTCTCTGCTGCAGCCACGTTTGGATGCCACAGGTCCACACTCAGAATGACCCTGGGTCCAGATTCTGGAGGACCTTTGAAGAAGACACGTAGACACCAGCTTATGGGTGGAGATGTATTTTTGAACTAAACGGATTTTGCTTTTGATGCGTGAGGATTTCCTACCCTTGTGAGAGATGGTGTGAAGGAAGGAATCATCAAGAAGGAGGCAGTGCCCCTCTGACCAACACTGAGGCTCCCCTCCCACCACCAGCTCACACGAAGGGGGCGTCTGCAAACCTGTGGAAGTGGGTTTTGTCGTGGTTCAGCTTCCGATATGACAGTACACAGAAATGTCCCATCTGGTTTTAAAACTGAGAGGATTATTGTCAGATGGGCCAAAGTACAAGATGCACAACACAGAAATTAACCTCAACCTCTTGCTAATGCATTTCTAACCATTTATGTAACATTGAGTACAGTTGTCTCGTTTTGTTGTGCTCACATGAGATGATTGGTTTTGTAACAAAGTGCATGTGAAGTTCATGAAATTATTAGACTTAGAATTAGACTTGAAGGAGGAACTCAATCGAGAAACCCAGAACAATAGAACAGCAGTGCATAAGAAGTGAATCCTAACATTGTGGAAGGAAAAAAACAAAATTATTTCATGACTACTGAATGTTTTTTTTTTTTTTTTTTACTTAAAAAAAAAATACATATCGTTGACATACCAAGGTGACAGCGAAGGCGAGTGTTTGTCGGTCCGTAGGAGCTCCCCAGTATCGCTCCGGGGCCCAGCAGCCAAAATCCTGCAGATCCCAGCGAGTTGCTGTTTATGAAAGTACGCAGAGAGAGAAGTGTGCGATACGTGGAGGGACAGGAGCGGCAGTTCCCTGCCACACAGACCCCGGCGCTGTACAAGGGAAACACGGCCTGGCTCTGAAAAAGAAAACATATTCCATGTTTAAGTCTCAGTCCTGACTTAACCCGACACACTTCTAGATATTTTACAAATTAAATCTGAACTGTTTGTCAGGAATCCGTGTATTCTCCATTGAGTGTATAATTTATAAAGGCCTTCTTTCTTGGTCTTCACAGCTCTACGTGTTTTTGGAGAATTGAAAAATTGTTTGAGCCGACTCAGATTGAGTGGGGAGCAAAACTGAAAATCGATGTCCAAGTGTTAGCATACATTTTCTTTGATTGACCCACTTTAATACTTGACTGTAATGTTAATTTAAATCTGACTGCTTGTTCAGAGTCACTGTCCTGGTGGATACTTTCCTTATATCTAGCTTTATTGTTATTTAAAGAAACTCTAGTGATCTTGGGATTTCTTGTCTCTCCTTCTTTCAAGGTAAAAGGTTCTAAATAATATTGTTTACATGTATATGTAAAGACTCATTTTAAACCATCCAATATGCTCCTTTCACTTCACAATCATTCAGTGTTTTATGTTTGCCTATCTCATAAAGTGCCTAATAATCCAGATATATTAATACACTTACAACTCACGGTATGTCTCATTAAATTTTTCTACATATTTATTCCAGTCACCTTTTTAGGGTGAACTTTTAAATAAATAAATAAAAAATATCCCTCATTTGTGGACATTTTCAGTAAGCATTTTCCTCAGACTGCTGCATTCTGTGCTTATGTTTCTTGTCTTGTACCTTT
This sequence comes from Poecilia mexicana, assembly GCF_051168715.1. Taxonomy (NCBI): domain Eukaryota; kingdom Metazoa; phylum Chordata; class Actinopteri; order Cyprinodontiformes; family Poeciliidae; genus Poecilia; species Poecilia mexicana. The sequence goes on along the minus strand of NW_028263377.1, from coordinate 12,077,023 downwards.
GGCCCCAGGCAGGTCCAGCCTGACTTCGAGTCTGTGCCTCTCTGGTAAACAGCCTGGAACTCAGCCAAGATGGCAGGATAATTAGCTTCCAACACCTCGATGTCATGCCGGTGAGCATCGCGCGGGAAGAAAGGAACACTTGGGACATCCGGCAGGAAGAAGAGATGTGGCTTTTGTATGGTGGAGAGATCGTTGAGCCTGACCTGAATTTGGAGAAATGACAAAGTTACCAGTTATTTTTGTTTTGTTTTTTTTGCCATGTTTCTTTAATTCTTTAAGCCATATCACTAAAACATTGAGCAAAATTTTGTGAATGTCTCCTAACTCTCAGCAGTAAGCTCTGAGTCTCTTACCTGCTCACGAAGGCCTTTGTGAATGCGGCCCATGCCCACCCAGCTGTAACGCTTGGCGTACTCTTGCAGTGCTGCGTACAGCTTCTTGGCTTCTGCAGATGCCTGGGCAGGGAACAAGGCATGACTCAGCACTGGCGTGAGGTAGCCCTGTCCCTGCTCCTCATCCTTCGCTGTTTCCATGGAAATGAAAGGTGCAATCTGGTCGCTTCTGGACAACTTAGACCGGGCGCTGCACTTTGTTCCCATACACACGCCACTCCGGGAGATCATGGAGCGCCTTGAGCTCGACTTTAACTTTCCGGCATGGCCAGGGATTGGCAGGTCAGAGCCAATTCGATAGCAGTGCCACAGAAATAGGAACAGCAGAGTCCACAGAAGGCCACTCAGTGAATGGACACCAAGCTCAACATACTCAGGCAGAGGCAGTGTGTTTATCGACCAGTCCATCCTTCAGACGAGGGTGACGCAGAACAACTGCAAGCAAAACAGGTGAAGAAATCTTAACTTTAGATTTCACTGTTCTTATCATCTATTGCAAACAAAGTTGTAGCCTTGAAACATTTTTCAGATTTTGTCATTTTACACCTACAAACTTCACTGCAGAACAATTTCTTTGGCCGTTTTTCTTGCAATTGCTCAGTGCTCTGTAGGTTAGCTAAAAAGATAAGAATCTGCTGTAAACTTACACTCAAAATTGTAAGTTATATTTGCTACTTTTGTAAGTCTGTTCATTAAGAAGCATAACTAATAATGAAATGCAACGTTTTCATTTGCGCTTGATAAATATTCAATGGGCAAATGCAACAAGTTTACAGCAAAGAGAACAATTGTTTATTTCTTTTACTCTAATCTCCTTTGGGGTCAGTATGGATTGAGGGCTTTCCCAGCATGCACTAGGAGTCAATTTGCTCAATATTTAAGGGGAGAAGCTTATCCAGCACAGAGCCAAAGACCCTTCATAGTTCCCTCTCAGCCACATGGTGTCATATAGAAGTAAGGAAAGATTTGTTGCAGGAGGAAACTTGAGATCATGTACCCAGGGCTTAATAAGTTTGTTCTAATCAACATGAGTCTGACACTGACCTTGTTTAGTGTTTTGCGTTTACAAAGCCAAGAGTGCCTCTGTTTCCTTCCTTTGAGATGCAGCTAAAATAATTCACTTGACATGGTTGACATTTTAGTATCTTAAAACAAAATAAAACAATTATTAATAACTTAAATTACACTAATTGAAGAAAAATCATTATTTTTGATTACATCACTGCCAAAAATATTGTAAAGAAAAGTTTTTTTATCAACATTGCCTCTGCTGATTCACACCTTTACTCCAAAACAGTCAGATTGTATGTGCTGTTGTTATTGTAAGTTTGTTTTTGAATTAGTTAAAAATCACAATACATTTTTTGTGATGTTAGTTATTTCAAACGTTAAATAATCTTTGTCCTGCAGCTACTTGTAATTTGATGATATTGGCCAAAACGTCAAAAGGTTTGAACACTCCTACTTTGTAATGTAAATTATTAAATGATTTTTAGGTGTAACATTTTTTTTTTTTTTTTTTTTGTACTTTTTGAATAATGCATCAATTATAAATTGGATTTTCCAAAACTTTTAGTGTGGGTATGAAGCAATTTTAAATAAAAACAGTATAGATATGAACAGCCCAGCCTATATTTTTTCCCAGTATAATTTGACATAGATGTAAGTTTCTGAAAGGCGAACAAATTTTAGCAAGCCTTTAGTCATCTGAGAAAAGGTGAATCATATATGCGTTAAAATAAGGGGTGATAAAGGACGGCATGGGGGGAGATTTATATTGTTTGTAATAAACTGATGCAGAACAGAAAAGTGCATGCACGGTTTGAACGTACGTGCATGCGAGTTTTGTGTCATTGCAGACTTGTTGTTGCATCAACCCCAGTTATGCTCTCCACTGGCAGGCGTTGGATGCTTCATAAAATGATGCTTGTGGCAGTGGCGTGAGCATTCATTTTGTCTCTTTGCTCTGCACCAGCCCGCACAGCTCAGCTGGCTTGTGTTTACTCGCCACATCGGCATAAACATCCACCGTTCAAGGGAATTCCTGGCGCAAAATGTTTGCCGTGCATTATTAAGCAGCGCATGCAAGCGGAAAAATCTCTTTCTAGCGCCTGATCGAACATCTCTGTCAGATTACCTTGATGCACCGTGGAGCTCCGCGCCTGACAGCTTCAGCACCGTGTTGGTGGACAGCTCCAGCTCTCCAGCAGACAAGAGATGTAAACTTCTGCAGTTTCACCGTTCGGCCGCTAGGGCGCACTTGACGCTCCAGCACAAATGCCCTCACATCTTAGCCGAATGCGTCAAGCACACGGTAACCAGCTAGAGGCAATCTCACCAGTACAAACACAGCAGTGTTTACGGCCTTAAGCAACGCAAAACCAACTGAGATACTAGAATTTTAAAAAAGTAAAGAAAAGAAAGAGGAAAAAGGGCAGTGGAAGCATCCTGGAATACAGGTAAGCAGTTGGCACCTTTTTATTGTTGCTGCGGAAACAACAGCGGTGATGACTGATGTTTAAAAAAATCGTCCTCCGCACAAAGAGGGCCGGGTGATTCTCCCTCGAATAAGCCCCACCATTTATGTCACACACCTGGCTGGTATCTTTGACAGAGGAAACGCCTCGAAGAGCAGCGGAGGAGCATTTTTGATACAACTAACAGGTTGGAAACAATGAAATTCAAGGGGAACCTTCGGAGACGATATGGGCTCGCTAGCTGGATTTTGGAATAGCGCATTTTTCGGCGCGTTGTTGCAGATTTAGATGGGAAATTGCAGAGGAGGGAAAGCCTGAATATTTACACCTTAAAACCGAGTGTGTTTCTGTGTTATAAATTTACGACGTCGGTGGCAATGCTTTGCATACTGACTTCTAACGTCACGTTTCATTCCACGCATAAATTGCTTTAGGGGAGCCTTTTACAGCATCATGTCGACATGATCCGATTTCAGTCTATTATGGCCTGTTCTATGTAAACATATCAGTCAGATTTGCGGTGACTAATACATTGTTGGCCTATTCATTACCACTGTGTGATTCCTTTGCCTCTTGTTGCTACTATGAGCTATTAATAAGGCAGAGAAATGTGCAAAAGTACAAAACGCTTCCTTTGGATTCTGCTTCCTTTAACCTTCTCAGGTCATTTCGAAACATGGGGTTCGCACACCTCGCTGTGATGTTCTCTGTCACCATGATGCACATGGTTTCAGGTAATTTTGTTTGTGTTCTCCAGTGCATGCACGTTTTTGTTTTTTTTGTTTTTTCATTTTTGCTGCATCAGTCTGATGCTTGTTGTTTTTTCTCCATTTAAAATCTAAAGGCAACGACTCCACTTTTTTAGACTTTTGACTTATTCTAGACTGCAGTTATTCTGCTGAGGGGAAATTCACATCACCACAACATGCGCTAAATAATAAAATGCAAGCAAATGACACACAGTGTGAATAATTAAAGACATATACACAATTTTGGAAGGCACTGTGTTTTTTTGCATTGCAAATAACAAATGCAGTAACCAGTGTTGATCGTTTCAGGTATGACCTTTATGACTCCGGAGTCTGATACTTCACCGACGTCAGCTCCAGACTCCTACCCACCAGGTGAGCTGATACACGCTGCTCTGCAAAGTAAAGAGTACCTGGGACAGGTTTCTGGAGGATCAGGTATACAAAAAACAGAAAACACTTTGCTTGTTAGTTCCGCACGTACTTTATTCCAAGAAGGGCCCTCACGCATGGGAAATTGCATTAAACTGAAGCCGTTAACTTTGCAGGTACCACCACCAATCCGACACAGGCGGTGCCTGGGCTTGGGATGGCCGAGTCTACAGCAACAGCCATATCACCAGGGCTCCTCACCACCGCTTTAGGCTCCTCTTCTGCCGCGGGCAAAACCGGATCGAGGAGTCCTATGTCTTCGTTCCCCTTGGAAGAAGAGACCACCACCACGCTGATTACCACCACCACCATAACCACAATGCACATGCCAGGTACAAGTTTACCCTCACTTGTTGTCGCCTTGAAAAGCATGATTTTTTTTTTTAACAATATCTTCCTGTTTTATTCTGATGATGATAGCAAATATAATTGAACTGCCAGGATAGTTTTTGCCAGGTTTTTGCCATTTCAAAACATTGAATTTGTAAGCCGCTTTATAATGAATTAGTTGGTATACTTAAGGTCTTTGCCCATTTATATCCAAACTCTAAAGTCCTGGCTGATGTCTTAAGATGTTGTTTCACTATTTCCACATAATCTTCTGTCCTCATGTTGTTATCTATATTGTGAAGTGCAAAAGTCCCTTCTGCAGTAAAATACCTAACACTATGCTGTCACTCCCATACGTCACAGTTAGTGCTTTGTTCTCAGGGTTGCAAGCTTCCTGGTGATTATTATGGCCAAGTTTTCTCAGAACACAGGACATGTTTCAATGAATAAGGTCCTTTCCTTTGACTACTTTTCCAAACTGTTACATGGCTTCTTTTATGTTTCCTCGCTGGCATTGCAGTGCCAGAACATTTGCTTTTAGTTTTCTTAATGTCTGCATTGGCATTATCTAAACCAACTAAACCAACTGCATAGTATGTTTGGAGCCAAGTATAAGTTTGCTATTTTTTTTTTCTTAACCTAAGAAGATGCTTAGGTTAAGTTAGGTTAAAAATCCAGTCCAAAATCATAAACACACTTTTTTTTCATATTTGTGCTCTAAAACTGTGCACAAATGAATTTACAATCACCTACCAAACTATCCATACCACAAACTTCAATTAATATTTTGAGATTTTAAGGGAAGGACCAACCAGATTAGTGGACATGTGGGAGAACTTTTTTCAAAATGTTTTAAAATAGAAATCTGAAAAGCTCTGCACCCATTTGCATTCAACCCCCTTCACTCTGACAGCGCTGAATAAAATACAGTGATCGATCCAAGAAGAAATGTTGTAGTTTTTTTCGCTCGATAATTAGACTTTACCCTGGGTCTGTGAATCTCACAAACGTGACAAAATATGGAAAAAATTCAAGGAGTATGAATTTTTTTCACATTTTGAGTTTGAAGATGACAAGTTGCTTTCCAGCTTTGAAATTTGATGCAGCCCAGAGCAAGAATAGAAACTGATAATGAGTTAGATATGTTTTATTTATTCCATAATTTTTACCCTGATGCATAGAGTAAAGTCAGTACCAGATATGGAGCACATAACATTATTATTTGATGAACATATAAATATTAATAGTGGGACTATCCTTGCCTGCCTGTGGTCTGTCAGTCAATACTCTGCCTTGCGACCGGCATGGGGTGATGGAGACGATCCAGTGCTAATGAGTGTCAGAAAAACAATTTGAGACGCACCAGTGCAGCATTTCTATTGGCCTTCGGTGCCTGCGCAGCTCTCATAGTTTGTGATTGAGAGCCGGGGAGAGAAATGTCATGTGAGACAGATGATCTCTGAGGTGTGAGCGTGCTTGAGATAAAAAGACAGGGGGAGCGTCACCTGGGTCCCTCAAGTGTTTCATTTTGCCGTCAGTGGTCATTGTGGTTTGCTGATCTCATGTCGTCTGCAGGAGATATCTCAAGCATGTTTGCTCACCAGCAAGAGTTGTGCCTTAAAGTAACGCTTCAGCTGTCTTGAAAATGTTCTTGCCGCGGCTCGATTGTGCCGTGGGGCATACTAAATTTGAGTCTGCAACAAAGCGTTGATTGATTTGCAGTCACCCCGCATGAATCTGCAAACGGTGAAGAACAACTAAAACCAATATGGACGAGTGGGGATAAAGCGAAAGCTGGCCTAACAATGAGAGCATTGCTTGAAAGAGACACGTTGGACTCAGTTCTTACTAAATTAAAACTTTTTCAGAGCTCTTGATAGACAAAATTAGTAAAAGCAGCCAGTTTTTAGTAAAGCTTGCCAGGATATGCTGTTTTTTTTATCATAATACACATTTTGACTCATTTCTAATTCCTTTTCTGTTACCTCTCTGTTTCTACAGTGCAGTGCAATGCCACGATGTCAGCAATGGAGGATTTTGTTGAGTCTCCTGATCCTGGATCATCGTCCTCATTTTCTACTCTGGAATGCACCTACAGCATTACTGTGTATCCAGGCTACGGTGTGGAAATTCAGGTTGTGTGAACTGAAAAGCCTCACGGCCCTTCAAATTTATGAACGTTTTTTTGCTGCAAAGCAATTTATCGATTTGTTTTATGTTCACTTTTAACAGAATATATAGACAAAATAATTCATATTGCCAGTTAATCGTCTCAAACGTTTTTCTGAAGAACACTTTTCATGAACACAAGAGCAACACAAAGTGTCTTAAGACATTAAAAACTGATTAACAAAAATCATGTCAGTTTCAAAGAAACCGATCACATGATCATCGTTTTTAACTAAATAGACTGATAAATAAGATAAGGCCGTTGTTAAGGGGAAGTATTATGTAAAATTAGCCTTACATCATGTTATAATCTTATTCCATCATCAAAACATACTTAGAGTGTTCCTTCATGCACGGTTGAAATCCTTTAATCTCCATTGGCAACCATTCAGGTGTGCAAAATGACTTTGTGGACCTAGCACCACCTTCAAGACGAAGCTCCTCCTCACAATGTGCTAGTCCTTCAACTCCCCCACTCTGCTCCTTCAGACTAGCCAGCAGCAATTAGCAAACACCTGGTGGAACTGCAGGGGTCATTAGTCGAGTTACTTCTCAGGGAAACGCTGGTAAATACGTTCTTGAAGGGTTAATAGAGGAGCAATGTTGTGATGACTTTCTGGAGGCGGAGTTTCAGAAAGAGAGGGAGTTTTTAAAGCGACAGAGGCCCAATTTCAAGGCGTTAATTACAAAGTTAATTTTTTTAAAGACATATTTGATTTGATATTTAGTTTACAGAAACTAAATATAATCGGATATTCTAATTTTCAGAGCACAACTTAGCAAAGATTGCAACATAAAACATAAATCAACATGGAACAGATTAAAGAAAGACTATATCATTCTGTTTAGACTACAATATGAATAGCAGGTTTCAAAACTGTCCAATTTCATAACCAAAGGTGAAAATCAACACAGTAGGATTAATGCATCAATAACTGAGTTTCTGAGTTATTATTTATTTAGCTTAGGATGTGTAAATCTTCTTGTTTCGTCCTCCAGGTGAGGAAGACAAACCTTTCAAAGGAAGAATCTCTGGTGATTATGGGTCACAGCGGTGTGGGGCCGGAGCTCTTAGCCAATGAGACGCTGATGAAAGAGGGCCAGGTGATCCGCAGTACCACCAATCAGGTTTCCATTCACTACCGCAGTCTCCGGCAGTCCAACCATGGCACATTCAGCCTCCACTATCAAGGTAGAATCACTTCTGTCTGTTTCATCTCACCATTAGGCTCTTTAAAAGAAAAACTGAGATCAACACTTTTACAGTTCAGCTAAAAACTTGTGACATACCAGGTAGCAGGTTCAGTGGTGAATTTATACTCCATGCAAATCTCGTGATTAGGAACGATAATGAAGCTCGACAAAGATAAAGAAAGACATGTAGTAGATAGCCTGTCTTACATTGTTATGATCAGTACCTTGCAGATTAGTTGAGAATGTCCACATAAAGGTTGAGTGGATATTTAAATACTATGACAAAAGACATCATATTTTCACATTTTCAGAAGATTGAATCATTAGGAGATGTTCCGATGTAGTTTTAAACTATTTTTACATCTTCCGCATTCATTTTTATTCTACCTATTTCTTGCCAGCCTTCCTGCTTTCCTGCCCTTTCCCCACTTCGCCCGAGGGCGGTGGAGTGACGGTGACAGACATCCATCCTGGAGGTCAGGCGCACTTCCACTGCGATCCAGGTTTCCAGATCCGCGGTCATGAGGTGGCAACATGTGTCAACACGACGCAGCCCCACTGGAGCACTCATGAGCCTCAATGTGTTGGTGCGTACGACGATTAAAATCCGTGATAATGACACAGGCGGTGGCCGATTTACGGTTTGTAGAAAATACTACTTAACATTTTTTTCACCAGTTGTGTCTTGTGGAGGATGGGTTCGTAATGCAACTGTGGGACGGATACTGTCACCACCTCCTCCGCCTGTCAGCAACCACAGTAATGGAAATAATCTGAGCTGCCACTGGCTGATAGAAGCCAAGGAGGGACACAGGCTGCACCTGCACTTTGAGAGGATCGCTCTAGATGAAGATGATGACAGGTAAGCTTGGAGTTTGAGATGCCATATCAATACTCTTGCTTATCTGAAGTAATAATTGCAGAGTGAAAAATGGATGAGGGGAAAAATAAATTTTTATTGCTACAGAGAGTCTTTCCTACGACCGCTCTTCTCAGGGTATTTAGGTTTTTGCTTTGATAGTGGCCCCTGTAGCTTGAGCTGTTGTGGAGTCGGGCCTGGGCAGAGTTGATGCTTGTGGTCGCCAGGCTAGTATGATTCCTCGCCCCAAGGGCTTCCTGCACAGAATAATAATCTCAAAGATTTCCGTTTGTACTTATTGTTAGAGGAAAGTCCTTGTAGCTTCATAGTTATGAACCGTCATGATTTAAATGTTAGTTTAATCACGTGAGGTATCCTGAAGCAGGAGGGGTTTTCCCCAAGCAGGTCTGCTCTGTTGTATGAAAGGTATGCGCGAATACGAAAGTGCTGAAATTACGTCTGCTCAGCTTCGGGTGAAATATGATGGAGACTTACATGATATGATGGAGACCTCTACAAAAATGTGGAGGTGCATGAGCAAACATCATATCCTAGAAATAATATGAGAAAAAACATGAGGCCAACAGGCAGATGCAGGGATGATACGAATGGTACATGTGCTCTTACGCCCAGCTCAGTGTATCAACTATACACCTAGCTTAATCCACCTTTGCTATCACTTTTACTTGTGTATAGAAAAACCCTATTTAAGATAAACTACGCTTACCCTGGTGGGAGAGCAGGTAAAGCCTGGTAACCCACCAGGCTTATAATACACTGGGGGAAACCCTGCATACCAATGCTAATAATTCTACTGTTCAATGGTTGCTTGTAAGCCCAAAAAATTTTACTTTGCACTACCAATCCCCAGTATTGATTTTTAATGGCCACAAAATGTACCATCAAGACCATTAAGTAAAAATATTTGGGTATTCTTTCACAAAAAAAAAAAAAAGTCAAAGGAGCAACAATGGTTCAGAGGCCAGCATGTTTTACCAGATAATCACTTTTCCTTTTGCTTTCTAACTGCGGTCCTTACTGAGACAACAGTCATAGTATTTTTGCTCGTTTATGTCTCGTCCTGTTCCAGGTTACTTGTCCGCAGTGGGAACAGCTCCCTGTCCCATCTGCTCTTCGACTCTGACCTCGATGACGTCCCAGAGCGCGGGCTGCTGAGCGAGGGCTCCACGCTGTACCTGGAGCTGATAGCTGATTCTTCCTCCATCCCTCTGCTGCTGGCACTCAGATATGAGGGTGAGCGGGGTCTTCAGATGCTAAGCCTACTTCTTTTACCTCATTTCTTTTTCCAGATTCCGCCACACAAAGGAGAGCTAGGAATGATCTTTTTCTCTGTGTGTCTGAAGCTTTCGACGATGAGCATTGTTGGGAACCCTACATGCCTCATGGAAACTTCAGCAGCAGTGACATCTCATATCAACTGGGCACCATTGTCACCTTCAGCTGCTCTCCAGGCTTCGTCATGGAGCAGGGCTCAGGAACCATCGAGTGCGTTGACCCCAGCAATCCCCATTGGAACGACAGTGAGCCCGTATGCAGGGGTAAGTTTAATCCATGAGCTGTGGTTGTGCAACAAAAAGACAGTTGGGAAGTCAAATTTTCTTTTATAAATCCTATGTTTTAATTTTCCACATACCTAGGGTAGCTAAAACAGCAATCTGTATTTATTTGAAGCACATGATGTTTTCAGCATGTCTATTTCTGGGTGTTCTCACTGCATCTTGATAAGATGGGTGCCTGAAGCTGCAGGATGTTGGATCCACAGTGATGGCGTGGTGTGAAAACGTAGAGCAGCATGAAACGTATGACTCAGAACCTTAGCTAAGCACTAAAAGCTAAATACCGTCTTCAATTTTTAATTCCAGAAAAAAAAAAATATTTAGCTGCAGGTCTGCAGGGCCTTTGCAAGATAAATGATTAGATGCTAATAAGCTGAATCCTTGAGAATCCATGCAGTAGCAGAAAGGGTACAGAGAGGAAACTGCTAGCAGTACCTATGATTAGTAATACCTTTTTACTTACAGAGTGCTCTGCACTTGTTAGCTGTTTTAACTTACACTCCCTATGTCTCTGAAATATTTATTTTTCATCCTTCAGATTTTGGTCTCACATTTAGGCTTCTTCTTAATATCTTAAATTAGTTTTACAAATATTTTGGTAAGCTCTCAGAGCATTTTCAGTGGACATATATTTGCTTACTAAGCTCTAAACCCTGGAGTAGTTATTATTCTGCCGTAGAAAGGCTAAAGCCTGATTCAAGGGATGGACAAGTGATGTGCACATTTTTCCAGACTCCATTTTCCACAGTTCAGCATGGTTTTTTTTCTGCCTCTTAAACTATAAGTAGAAAAAAATCGCAACGAATAAAACTTATTTTTAGGTACAAGATTAATGTGCTCTTCATTTTTCTTCCATTGATCACGAGGCCAAAAGCCCATTCACTAATGGCTCCATATGTTCTCCCATTAATCACGTTCGATTCATTCAAACGTTGTTTTGTAATCTGTAATTTACTGATTCCATGTTTATCTGTCCAAATTCTTACCTAATGCTGCTGTCTGCTCTGTTCTTTAAGCTTTGTGTGGAGGAGAGCTGACCGAGCCTTCTGGTACCATTCTGTCCCCTGACTGGCCCCAGAGTTACTCCAAGGGCCTTGACTGTATTTGGCAGATCCATGGCAATGAGGAGAAGCGAATTGAACTGGAGGTCCAGATGTGAGTATGCTAACAAACATTATAGGGGGAAAAGTTAATTGAATATTATTCAGTAATTATTCAGATTTTGCGTCTGTTTAATAAAAATGTAAATACAAATCTTGCTTTCAGCAAAAGAATTGACAACTGTGGCAAAAATCTTAATTTTTAATTTTTTTTAGAAATTTGTAAAACTGCATGAATCTGCAAATTTGACTTTTTAATACATTTATTTTTCCTATGTCCCATTTTAGAGTCCCAAATTGTGGAAAAAAAAGCCATTACTTAAAGCATAAATATATTTTTATTTAGATTTCCTAATAATTACTAAATGGTATATTTCATTTTTTCAACAAAACGGGCAATCGCAGCCCATTGTGTTAATTTGTAGTAAATTAATTTGAAAGGCTACATTGAAAATAATAACCTATTTGTTGCAAGTGGCTAGCTATTCAAAAATTGTGAAATATTATGAATATGTGGTAATGAAGCATAATGTACAAACTTGTAAAAACATGTTAACATCAGCATATTTATGATGCCCCAAAAGGAGGAAAATGAGGTTTACTGGTGAACAACTGCACAAAAGAAAAACTGTTTCATTTCCAAAACCAAATCCATATCATAGTTTTTATTTAGTAATTATTAATGAAAGACATAGATAAATAACTTCATGAGTTTGTTTTATAAAAACCAATTACCTGTAGTGCCATTTCCTTTCTTCATGTTCCTCTAAGCCATAAAACAAAGCAGAAAGTGGGTGGATTATTCGACTTAAAAAGAAAAACCCTTTCTGAATTTCTTTCTTTCAGCTTGAATATTCGTCACACTGATGTGCTGACGGTGTTTGATGGACATGACGTCATGTCTCACGTGATCGGCCAGTACATGGGCTCTAAAGAGCGCTTCCAGATTGTGTCTGGGGGGTCAGAGGTCACCATTCAGTTCCAGAGCGACCCTGATGATTCCAGCTTCATCCTCAGCCAGGGATTTCTTATTCATTATCGTGGTGAGTGAACTGGAAATCCAATTTGCTTTACCATATGAGGCTTGTTTAGATTTGTTTTACTGATCAGTAAAAAAAAAAATATTTTCTTACACTGAGTCTCTCTCTCTCTCTCTCTCTCTCTCTCTCTCTCTCTCTCTCTCTTTCTCTCTTTCTCTCTCTCTCTCTCTCTCTCTCTTTCTGTCTCTCTCTCTCTCTCTCTCTCTCTCTCTCTGTCTCTCTCTCTGCAGAAGTTGAACCGAACGACACATGCCCCACTCTTCCTCAAATCGAGTTTGGCTGGATCAGCTCATCCCACTCTTCTCCTGTGAGAGGCAGCGTCCTGACCTATCAGTGCCAGCCAGGTTATGACATCAGCGGCTCAGACATCATCACCTGCCAATGGGACCTGTCCTGGAGCAGCGCCCCACCCACATGTGTTAAAGGTAATAGGATAATAGAAATTTGTTTTTTTTTTCACTTTGAAAAAACATGCTGTGTAACCAGACGTGACTGAGAATAGGATGCTACACCTCCTAAGGTTTCTTGAGCAGATTTTTAAAAAATATTTTTCGATAGTTTTGTTACTTGTGTCTGACTTTACCCCTCACAGTGCAACAGTGTCCTGATCCAGGAGAGGTGGTGAACGGGGCGCGCTCTGTGCGTCCCGAAGCCGGGTTTGCTTTGGGGACAGTCGTGCGCTTCTCTTGTAATCAGGGTTATCAACTCGAAGGGCCTAGTCAAATCTCCTGCTACGGCCGTGACACTGGTACCCCTAAATGGAGCGATCGCAGCCCGAAGTGTGTCTGTAAGGTCTCTTTTTGTCTCTTCCCCAACATTGCTTGTCTTTCATGATGGCTGCTGATGCCAGTCTGACAGTAAGAGTCTTTTTGTATGTTATATGCAGTGAAATATGACCCATGCCCAAACCCTGGAGTCCCTGACAACGGCTACCAAACTTTATACAAACACAGCTACCAAGCCGGGGAAACTCTGCGCTTCTTCTGCTATGAGGGCTATGAACTCATTGGAGAGGTCATTATCACATGTGTTCCTGGACACCCATCTCAGTGGAACAGCCCGCCACCCTTTTGCAAAGGTAAAAGTTGTATTTCTTTTTGCTGCTTGCGTCTTTTCCTGCCACACACCTTCTACATCTAGTTCTTCTTTTCTAAAAAAAAAAAAGGCCTTTTTTTTTCTTCTTTTCACAGATGTTATCATGTAAAACACGTGTTGCACAAGTGTGCTATACAGATAAACTTGACTTGACTTGATAAACAGGCTCCATGAATCTGCTACTTTGTTTTAAAGAATCTCAGGTTCCAGGATAAGGATATGTGGCACTTTGGAAAAAACACTTAAAATCTCTATTTTACATGGAAAGTCAAACAAAAACAATACTGACCTTTGTTTTAAAGAATTTCTGTTTTCTATAAATGACTTTTGTTCAAGCTTGACCAAGGTAGGTGCTTAATATCTTCAGAATAAACGCTACGAACCAACACCAATGTCTGGGGAATGGCTATATTTTCTTCCATAGATAGCCTTCCAGGAAATCAGTATAAATGTCGTTCAGGAAACAACTGATAGATTTCATTATTGTTTCAATGGCATCATGGGTGGTGAGCCATATCTCCCATTTTGTAAACTACCACCTATCACTGATCTGGATCAAATAATAGATAAAAAAAAACAGCATACTCAGTTTGGGTCATGAGTAGTTTTAATATTAGAAACAAGATTTTTGACTTCCTGGTGTGTTTGGTTATAAATGTAATTTACTCTTGCATGTCACTGCTTTAGGCATGAAACACACCTGAATGAAAGCAAACTGATGAGATCTTGTTTTACTGTTCTCAGTGGCATACGAGGAGCTTTTGGACGACCACAAGTCAGAAGGTGATTTCTCATCTCAAGCATATTTTAAATCAATTCCTACATCATTAAGAGCTGCTGTCTGTGGGATCTAAATGTGCTGCTTTAGGCGTATTTTTATCACAAAGTGAAGGACACTTTGCATTAAGGAAGACAGAAAATCATCACAATTGACGTTTGACTGTTTTGCAGTGTCCCAGTCTTTCGAGCCGTCCCGTCAGATCCTGAGTGAAAACATCGCCTTGGCGATTATTCTGCCCATCATTCTGGTCATCCTCCTGATTGGAGGCATTTACATGTACTATACAAAGTAAGTTATGCTGTTAATTAAAGTTAAAGGTTAATAGGCCATGTTATTAAAGCAGAGCAGAAATTAACCCTTTCATGCGTAGTGGTCACTACACTGGACAGCTGTCTAAAAGCCATTTGCTTGTGCTTCTTGTGGATTTTTGTGTTATAAATGCACTGAAGTGGACACTAATGCATCATAAAATACACTATCAACTACTGGCCATCAGCTGCAAATGCAAGAAATTATTTTTGTTAAATCCAATATGGCCGACAGACAAAAAAGCGACCCGGTCCCTCCTTCTACTATAGACGACTCTTACAAGTAAAAAACATATTGTTACCTGAAATAACTCCTAAAGAACAATACTACTGATGTATTTTTCAAATAGCAACTTTGTATTTGGAGAAAATTATGATTGATCACCTAAAAAAAAATAAAATTAAAATAAAAAAAATTTTTACAAACCTTTTTTTTTACCTTTTTTATGCCTTAAGAAAATAGAAGAAAAAAAAGAACTGGAAAAAAATCCTGACACAAAGGATTATAATTCATACATGAAAGGGTTAAGGTATCAAATTCAAAATAATAAATACATGTTAGAGATAAATAAATCAATATCAGTTATTTCATTTTGGCAGCAGTTGTTGCTTTTCAGTTCAACATAAAAGCAGGTCACTATATGTAGGCTATATATATATATAACATGTTTATATAATTTTATAATACTGTTATCCATAGAGTTTTCATAGTTTTGGATTTCCATTCTGGAGTATTCTTAGATTTAATACTGCGTTTTTTAGTTCTGTGCCTCAGTTTTTTCACTCAGCGCATTTGTCTCTTGTAGCATTTGCAGACTAGAATGGAAGCCTCTCTTCTGGAAATCTCTCTCTCACACACACTCCTACAGTCCCATTACCGTCGAGTCGGATTTCAACAACCCTCTCTACGAAGCGGGAGTAAGTAAAGGAGCCATCACTCAATGAAATTTGTTCATTTCGCTCTCAGTCTCTAAATGTTCCCAGTTTCAAAGCTTAACGTAATCAGTTTGTTTCTAATGTGATCACAGGACACGCGGGAGTATGAAGTCTCCATTTGAAGAAGAGCGTTTCTGGGTGAGAAATAAAATCACCGAAGCATTAAATTCTTGAAGAAGACAAAGTCTTTTTGTATGAAAAGGCCTCACTCCCCCTATATTACTTGCTTTTTCTTTATTCTTGTGTTTTGTTTTGTTTTTGTTTGTTTTTTTACCATCGCAGTTTGTAACTACTTTATATTGATTGTGTTTCATCTGCCAAAAGTGAGACCCGGGTAATAGTGTCACTTTCTGTGTTATTAGGACTGGTGCCTTATGAAGGATAAGAAATTGACTTCTAAAAAAAAAATTGTAGGCAAAAAAAAATGTAAATGAAAAAAGGGGGAATTCTTTTTGTTTTCAGTTATTATTTTGTTACAAAGCTAAAACATTAGAGAGCATGGCAATACTTCAGTTGAAGCAATCAAAAGTTATGTTCATGGTCCTATTAAAAAATGCTTAATATTTGTTTTTACTTTCTAAAGCAACTCTTATTATGTTTCAGAGTTTTGCAGCAAAGTGAAAAAAAAAACTCTTTTAAAACAATAAACTTCTCCTTCGTTTTTTTCTCACAGGTTGTAACAAATTCACACTATTTGAATGTAAATATCTGACTTAATATATACACTTGGTGGCAGGAGGTTATATATTTTCATTATATACACATAATGAAAGTTCTGTGCCAAAATATAATGTTAAATAATTTAATGTCTCTTAGTGTTTCATCCGTTGTTGGATTAGTGTTTACAAAGGCAGTGTTTATTTTATTCTTTGCTGTTCCTGCCGTCATCTGCAATCTGTCGCACCACATACTGTATAAGCAAAGGTGAGGACATGAATGTCATTACGCTTCGAGCATGCACTGATTGTAAATTATATTGCTTTTGCTCAATCTCTTACATTAACATTATAGTTACTGGCAGGTATCATTGTTATCAAATTTGATGTTGTATGCACTACGTTGATGAGAAACTTTAAATCTTGCCGCTTGCTGTGATGCGCATTACGTATTTATTTATAAACGATTGTTTGAACGGTGAATTTTAGACGTTCACTGGGCCAAATGAGGGATTCCTGGAGACTGTTGATTTGTTGACTTAAATCTTCTATGATCATCAGCGACATTTCTTTGCTTCATATATAAATACACTTTTGAAGACAGTGAATCATTTGCAGAATTGAAAATAAAGTCTTTGTTGAATGGTGTAACGAGTGCGCAAGTGTGTTTTCATTTTTGACATAACTGGGACTCCTACTTCACATGTGAACACACAATAAGTAAATAAAGTAGTGTCTTTTTGACACTGTGGAAGAAACATTAAAATGATTTATGGATTTATTCCATATATTCTATTATATACTTAACGGCTGACACTCCTGGGAAAGATGTGGATAAAAGGACTTGGATAAACATTGCAACAGTATATTCTGATATGTTTGGCATCATTATCCTGTTGAAAGACCTAACAGCCCATTTTTAGTTTTTCCGCCCGAGTGCATCAGCTTTTTCATGTTTTGGTGTTTCATGCATCCTAACAGGATTCTTTGGGAGAGAACCGGGTTCACTGCACCAAATGTCAGTCACCAAACATAATAGAGGACATGAGACACTTTTGAGATATTTATACTTTGTTTTATGCCAGACCTACCTGGAGTGTCTGTTGGTGAAAACTTAATCAGTTTCATTTCACAATAAATACTTAGTTGCATTTCTTCCCAGGTCTTTTTCTTGACATTCGTCTAAAACATGGATAGATAGCAATAGCATTTATTTATTGTTTTTGAGATTTAGGAAACCCAAGATGTACTGAGAATAAGATCACTCTAGTTTTCTAACAGTAAATATTTATTTTTATTTATTTTTTTATTTTTATTTTTTTTTTTACCCCTATAGTTATCCTGCGGCAAGATGATAATTAGAACTTTATTATTTATTTCAAGTTGTGTTACACCTCATAAAACTCATACTTTGTTTTGGTTCCATGTAGACGTGCAAGGTTAAGCAGCTATTGTTTTATATTTTCTGACTTAAGAAAAAAAATCAAAGTATATCTGCAATACTTGAATGACATGTCATCTTGTCCATAGTACATGGATCTCTATTGCGTCATATTTGGAAACCAGGAAAAGTGTGTTTTTTATTTGTTTGATTAGTTTTTTGGTTGTTGTTTTTTTTTTTAGGGGTTGAGGGAGGGCGGGGTATGTCCCGGAAAATTGATAACAAATCCTTGAAAAATAATATTTGGTGTCAAAAAGGAGCCAACGCAGTTTCTTGTGTGCTATGAAAGTTAATCCGATGAAAAATGATGATGTTACAGTTTCCAATTTTAACCACATGGGGGCAGGAAAACCAAAATTCACCACGTAATCACAAATTGCCTTCCTCATGTCAAGATACTTTCAGAGCAACATTTTCCAAAATGTGATGTAATTATGAGTCTTTGTTCTACGTATTTTATCCTCTGATTTTACATAAATAAAGGTTAGACAATCATAACAGACTCAGCACCTGAGATTGACATTAATAAGACCAGCCAGCAGGTGGCAGTAATTCACGTTCGAACTGCAGAAAGCAGCGGAAGAGGATTGTCTTGTTTTTCATTTCCGAGTGACCTATTTAGCTTCTCACATTAGCATCCGTTGATAATCAGCGTCTGAAACAATGGGGAGAGCCTCAGTTGACATAGTAATTTTGGTTTTTAATTAGTTAATTTAGACTGTTCACTACAGATGAAGCGGTACTCAGTAAAATACATCTGTTAGCATGAAGTGAATGTAAATAGAGTAGTCGCTGTTAGCTTGTTTATTTGGGAAGGTGGTTGCCGTAAAAAAAAAAAAAGAATGATGATTGTGCTACTAGCTGCGGTGTAAATGCTTGTGTGTTAATTAGCTTGTTTATGCTAGCCGATAATAATTTCCTGATATCGCTACGCACAGAAAGAGTTTTCACTCTTTAGCACCCTTGGATGTTCGACGTGGTGAGTATGTTCTAACATAAATAGCCTAGATTTAATTGCATGTTTACATTTGATTCGTATCTAGACATCAGTTGGTTCTGTAATGTATTTATTTTTCACGCTGGAAACTAAGGTGCACATTTTAACTAAGAGATTAATATTCCACATAAAATAAAGACCGAGACTAAAAATTGTTTTCCAAATAATAAAAAAAACAACGAATTAATCGCAATTACAGATAAAAAGGTATTCAGATGAAGAGTATATATAAGCCTTTACTTTACTCAAATCCTGAAAACAGCTAAAGTAGTGTCATCATCCAAACTTCACTGTCACTCACCCGCCTTGTTTTTTGTGGTTGATTATGATGGAGGAAATAAGCTAGCCTCCTTCTGTGTTGCAGTCGGGAAGCGAGCCCACAGCCCCATGTCTGCGGAGGCTTCAGTCGGCGGTCATGATGCCGACTCCGTCCGGTCTGCTGTTCCCCAGCCTGCCTGCCACAGCACAGACGGGCACAGAACACCGGGTCTGATGGGGAGCAAATATGTCAAGTTAAATGTTGGCGGCTCCCTGCATTATACAACCATCCAGACGCTAAGCAAAGAAGACAGTCTTCTGCGAAGCATTTGCACTGGCGCAACAAATGTTACCATAGACCCTGAAGGTCAGTAGATGTGTGTCTGACAGCTGCTCATCTAACAGCGCATGATATTGTCTAATGTCCTTATTTGCTGGTCCAATGTGACCTGATCCACTGAAAAAAAAATATGTTGGAACTGTATTACAGTCTATTCTTTTCCCTGTTTGCGAATCTGTTTATTTTTCTGCAGTTTGCAGAGACATATCACTGTCTGAGAGAAATGTTCCTGTTGCCTTAGGTTGGGTGGTTTTGGAAAGGTCCGGTCGACATTTTGGATTGGTGTTGAACTTCCTGCGAGATGGTTCGGTACCACTTCCAGAAGACCACAGAGAACTCGATGAGATCCTGAAGGAGGCCCAGTTCTACAGGGTACAAGGACTAATCCAACACTGCCTCAATGCCATGCAGGTAATTAGAAGAATTGAGATTTTTATATGTTTCGTTATTGACGTGAAAAATTGAGATTTTAAAATGAGCTTGAAATTAATTTTAAACAAGTTTGTCAATGAGCTCATCTAATCTGCCCTAACTAGTTTAGTTAGCTTCAATTAATCTGACTCACAATTTAAATGCAATTTTATTTTTAACAAAATATGAAGTCTGGAATAGATGCTGAAATAATTAGTAACAGGTAATCGCTATTTACTTTCTAATAACAAACAAGCAGCTTTTATTTTATTATTTTAACATTTACGTAGATCTTATTCTTTTATCTCCTCTTATTAGAAATGTAATGATGAATTGTAAGTTTAAGTTATGGGTTTTATTTTTCATATCAATTTTTACTTAGGTTTTTTTAAGTGTGAAGACTTGAGGTTTTTGTTGTTTTCTGTATTGTAATAGATATGTCTCATGCACATTATTATAAATGAAGAAATTTACACATCTTTTTCTTACATATGTAAAAACATTTTTTTTGTCTTTTACTTTTAGAAACAACAAGATGTTTTCGAAAGCGTGTGCCGCATCCCAATGATCACATCAGCCAAAGAAGAGCAGAAGATGATCGCTACATGTAGAAAGGTAACTTAAGTCTAAATGAAGAATGATCAAACAGAAATCCTGTAGGAAATATACTTACTTGCACTTTATTATTCATTTGTTAAAATAATTTTCAGCTTAATCGTTTTTTTTATATTGTTGAGTCATTACAGAAATCTGATACACTTTGCCTCATGTATTCTTGTTTTCTACTTGCAGCCAGTAGTCAAGCTCCAAAACAACAGGGGAAATAACAAATACTCATATACTAGGTAAAAACACTTACTGAACATGTTTTTTTTTCTAGATCTACATTACTGATTATTCTGATTACTCTCCATCTTGTCATTTTGTCCTGTCTCTAGTAACTCCGATGACAACCTGCTGAAGAACATCGAGCTCTTTGACAAACTGGTGCTCCGATTCAACAACCGTGTCCTGTTTGTGAAAGACGTGCTCGGCGACGAGATCTGCTGCTGGTCGTTCTACGGCGAAGGCCGCAAGATCGCAGAAGTGTGCTGCACCTCCATTGTGTACGCAACGGAGAAGAAGCAGACCAAAGTAAGCTTTGTGTGACAGGTTCCAAAGCTGTCGTTGCATGTTCTGGAAGACGACGTATTCACTAGAATAAGTTGTTAAAAATGTGTTCAGTTCTTGCAAAATGTTCACATTTTGTCACGTTCCAAGTACAAACATTGATTAATTGCACAGCACAAGAATTTCTTGTAATGAAATCCTTATACTGGATACTATTCAAGACAAAGTATTTGATTCAAAGGGATTTTCTTTTTTTTTTAATACAAAAAAATCTTGAGTATGGTTCACTTTTGTATTTATCCCCCTTTAACTTTGACATCCCAAAGTAAAAGTGAACAAAGCATTATTTAAAAGAGTAACTTAAAAGAGGAAATATCAGAAATGAAAAAGGGGGCATTCATATAAAATAAATCATATTCATGTTTTTAGGTTGAGTTTCCCGAAGCGCGGATATTTGAAGAAACGCTCAACATCCTCATCTATGAGAACAACCGATCCGGTCCAGGAGGGTTGCACCTTTTAGATTCTAGAGGCTCGGGTTCATCGCTCGGAGCCGGCCAATCAGAGGAGGAGGGCGCAGCGGGAGGGGACAGACGGGTACGCAGGATCCACGTAAGGAGGCACATAATGCATGACGAGAGAGGACACGGCCAGCAAACTGTGTACAAGGACTAACTGTGACAGAAAATATGGCATGGAAGAATTGTGTGTGTTTTTTGTTTTTCTTTTGTATGTTTGCAAAATGAAACATTCTTTGTTCACAGCAATAGTGAAGTCTTTACTTATTTCATGAAATGTCTTTAAGCACTTGCAGAGATCCGGCGGTTGATTGATTTTTTTTTTTTTTAAGTGAGGAGAGAGTTTAGTGATGTTTACAACAAAATCAATTTGCATATTTCAACAGAAAGTGTACAAAGTCAACTGTGACTGAAACTGGTAGAATAATATTTCAAATGTTCATAACCTTCCTGCATGAGCCTCAAAACCCATTTCTCTCGTAGAGCAGACCACCTGCCATCTATTGGGGTGTAAATAGTTTGAACTGGCAGCTTTGTCTGTGTTTTAATGCGTAGGAAACGTTTATCCGGGATGCGATGCGTCTGGTTTCTCTGTTGGAGGACGATGGTACTGCTGCACGGAGCCTGACTGACAGAAGTCGGTGAGGTTGAGCCTCGACATGTTAACACTGGAATTAAAAACACAAGCCATGTTTGTAGTTGTTGAGCAGCTCCGTTTTCTGTGTTTAAATTATTATAAATGCTGCTTCCAGCTTCTTCTTTTTTTTATTATTATTAATTTATAAACTTAATTTATTGTTTGGTATTTAAATTTTGTAAATGAAATCAATCTTTGTTACCTGATGCTTGAGAGAGTTTTGATTCTGCTCTTATTGAGCGCACTCTGAAGCGCTTGGCAGATTTTGAGATTGCTCCTCTAGATTAATGCAACCTGAACTTCTGGCTTTAGTTCAGTGTTTAAAAAAAAGAAAAGAGCTGTGACTGTTATCTCGGTATGTTTTTCTGAGCCATGTTCACTCGTGTTTGCTTCATCTTACACCAAATCACAGGATTTTGCTTCAATTAATAGGTAATGCAGTCTGTAAAAAGTTAAACTAGTCTTGACTGTCATTTCAGGAGGGTTTAAGGTACTTTTATTCCTAATTTCTTTTCTTTTTTTTCTATTCATCACTGGTGGTAACCTAAGCACTTACAAAAAAAATTGAGAAGGAAAAAACACATTGAATGCAAATGGTATGTATGTATGACCTTGGAAAATGCACTAATTTAACTTCCGTCCTGGAAATGTTTGAAATAAATTGCTTATCAAATCCATCTTCTGCTTACTTTCTTTTTTTCTTTAACATATTAAATGGATATAAACCTTAAATGTGGTTGACCAGCTTTAGCGTAGCTTTAGTGTATTGGGGGTTTTTTTGTTTTGTTTTTTTATTGTTGTTGTTTATCCACCCCTGCAAGAATTTAGGAAGTGCTAGGAGGTACCAGAGAGGTGAGGATGGACCTCTCCACTAGGTTCAATATTAGCTTGTTTGTCAACATCCTAATCGAAGAGTCATACTGCCAATGTGAGCCAGAATGTTGTCTAGCATTTGTCTTTGCAGTGGCTCTTTTGGAAAGGATTTCACTTGACAATCCTCTCGAGGCTGAGAATCTCCCTGTTGATCCTTCCACTCGATTTTCTGTACTTGGATACAGAACTCTGTGAAGAACCATCTTCGTAACATTTGGGATCTTCATCATCTTAAAGCCAAAACAAATTCACAAGAAAAAAAAGGCTTGGAGTATATCACCATCTGATTTATGAGTTTCACTTTATGAGATAACTAGCAAGAAATGTTACTCTTTTACGAAATACAGTCATATTTTGATGCTGTTGGCAGAAAAAGCGGGTCTTGTGTCCTGTAACTGCATGGAGAATAGAGTGTGGGACTCAAACGTCAAAACCTCCATTTTTTTTAAAGGGGGCGCGGTTGATTCAACGTCACTTCCGCCTATGTTCGAGAGACCAGCCGCCAAAAACCCAGCAAGCAGGGTAGCTGTTAATTATGGTGTCTAAGAAGGAGAAAATCGATATCCGGAGGTTTATCAAAGGCCAACTCCTTGATGAGCCAGACCTTAGGTACGTTTAACCCTTATTATCATAAAGAAAAATACTAACATTAAAAAATACCCGCTATTTGTGGTCATTATTCATCTCCACGAGTTCTGTTTGTTACTTGCTGTTGCTTCTTTTTGATAAGGAGATGTTTGCCTTAACTTTGACGCCGTACACAGATATTCACTGGTCATTTAGACGCTCTAGTTGCACTTTCTTCTTTTAGTGGTTTAGAGTTCAACCACAAGACTGATCTGTCAATTGGCGACTCAGCGTGTCAGTGTTTTCAATTTATTTTTTACGGTTCAATAGTAATAAGCTGAGCTACCTGTCCTGATTATAGTGTTGTTTGATCTAACTACTCGTTTGAGAAAGGTTTATTTCATTCCGTACATATCAATCGGCCCCCTCTAGTGCCAAAGTGTTGTCACTGCAGAAATAGACCCACATGTTTTCTCTGTTTTGTTTTTTTCTAGAAAATGTTTGCTTGAAAAATAGCTGTTTGGATATGCATTTAAATATTTAACTTGCTGCCAGTACACCTGATTTTCCCCACCGTGGAACAATAAAGGATACATTTCCGTGCTAATCTTTGCTACTATAAAATGCCATGACATAAAAATTCTAAATATTAGGGACATATAATTGTGGTAACTGATTTCTATTGTCCTCTAAGGTATGTTGTTTTGACAGTTCTTAGAAAGAAAGAAAGAAAGAAAGAAAGAAAGAAAGCTTTCCTCTTAATTCTCAGATTGGTCAAGATCTAGTGAGGGTCCAGGTGGTTCCAAATCAGACAGATTTTTGTTTTGGGATGCTCAGGGTGCAGACATGTTTATTTGTTTGTTTGTTTGTTTGTTTGTTTGTTTGTTTGTTTGTTTGTTTGTTTATAATCCTTCCCAAGATTTGTGCTTTGACACAACCCGGTGTTGGAGGTCTGAAGCAAATTTCTGTAACTTTATTCCTTAGTTTTTGTTCTGATATGCATTTATCAGCTGTGAAACCTTAAATTGTACGTAATTAAAGATAAGTAAAAATCAGATGTAGCTTACTTCTGAGTGTCCTGGCAAGAAGTATGAATATTTGTGTACGTACATTTTTTTTAATTTTTTTTTGCACATTTAAAATTTTGATATCTTCTTTACATATTACAAAAATGTTTGACAAAATGTTTTTACTTTTTGTGTGCATTTAAAAAAAAATAATCTATGCTCACATCATTTGTAGAATACCTCTAAACATGACATTCAGTGGAATCATAGATTCATCTGTGAGTTGTTCCATCCTGCTCATCAAAAGTGTTTATTTTCTTTCAGCACACTGACCTTAAGAATATTGAGAAAACGATACCTGGCTGAAGCAGGATGTGAATCATTGAGCTCTGAAGCAAAACAATGTATGAAACAAGTTGTGCAAGAAGAACTCATGAAAATGCAGGTATCTGAAACAAAAGGGTTGTCAAGCCTTTAATTGTTTGCTTCAAAAATATGATTTTTTTTTGTTGCAAGTTGGTGAAGCAAAAGAAAAAAAAAGGAGACAAATGTTTCCTGATGCAGAACACTGCACCTGCATTGGTCGTATTTCTAACGTGCTAGCAGTGTGTTTTTATTGTTCATGCAGGAAGTATTTGTACTTCTGTTTTTGCAGTAAGCAAGTTCTGTTTACTCTAGGAAAATGATGAGAGTGAAAGTGAGCCGGAAACCAAAAAACCACAGAAGAAAAGGAAGAGAGAGAGAGAAAAAGAGGAGTTGGAAAGTGAAGATGAAACCGAATCCACAGCAAAGAAATCACGATCACAACACTCTGGCTCATCATCAGGTATGAATTATGTCTTTTGTTTAAATAGCTCCCATTTAAGTCATTAGCATACTGCTGATTTGTCAATGTACATCATCAACAATTAAGCGAACGGTCCGTTTTTAGTTATGTTTTTATTCGTGGCCTGAAAGAATATGTCACAGCAAAACTGAACTGTCAGAGTGCATTAGAATAACCTGCTAGAACATGAAATTACTGATCTTAAGCAATATGGATACAGCAAATGTGATGTTCATGAGGAGAGGTCACCAAGACTGTTTTCTTTTCCTTTATGACGTTCATGACAGATTCTGAAGATGCGCAGAACCGTGAAGCAGGAAGTCAAAACAAAGAACAAATTAGATCTCAGTCTAAAAGTAAAGAAGCAGCAAAGGAATCAAACCAGGAGAAAAGCAAAAAAGCTAAGCGGCGTGTCAAAAGCGACGAGTCTTCAGATGAAGAGATAAATGAGTCAGAAGAGGATGGGAACGAGAGTCCGAGTCCAGAGGAGACGGTGAAAAAGAAAGTCAGTGCTGCTGAGAGCAAAGAGACGAGACACGTCGATGCAAGTGGAGGGAAAAAAACACCAAGGAGCGACGAGGAGAGCGAAAGTGATGCAGACAGTGAGTCGGAGAAAAGTGAAAAAATCAAGGGTGATTCTTCTGCCAGTGAAAAAGGTAACTGTTCAACATGAGTTTAATATGTTTAACCATTTACACAATAGTATGATTAATGCTGTTGAATGTCTTGTCCTTGTGCCAAGTAGAAGAAAATGCGAAGAAGAAAAATGATTCAGACTCGGATTCATCATCGCTGCCATCTTTGGACGAAGAGAAGAAAAGCGACCCAGAAAAAAATAAAAATGTAAAGATGAAAAAGAAAACAAAGAAGACAGATGAGAAGAACCGAGGCCCAAAGGTGAGCTCTTCGCTGATGCAAGAAATCTCAACCCGAGCGTTCATGATTTCAGACTTTTTTTTTTTCATTATTTTATTTATGATGGTAAGATGACTAAAGAAGGTGCTGCAGTATTGTTGTGATTTTTTTTAAAAAATGTTAAAACATGTCTTCATCTCCTCAGTTGTCTTCTTGTTCCTGCAGGATGAAGACAAAGCAGTCGTGCGACTCAAACGCTACATCGCCCTCTGTGGCGTGAGGAGGAATTACAAGAAGCTACTGGACGACTGCCGCTCCACTCGCTCCAAAGTGACCGTTCTAAAGAAGGAGCTAGAAGACCTTGGGCTCCGTGGTCAGTGGGGATGTGTTCGTCTTTTCACCGACTTCAATCTTGGGGCCTCTCTTTTTAACCGAGAGTACAAAATCATGATCAAACACCTAGATATACACCTCTGTTTATACTGAAAATGCAGAATCATCATCAGCCTCAATCAAGCATCGTAATTTGCTTTGAACTGCAGCATCTATCCTCAAAAGAGGGAGAGGAGGAAAAATGCCTCCAACATTTGAAAGGACAAAGACTGTTTTAAATTGTCAAAGGATCAGCAGACGAGCTCAGACTGACTCTTTTCAGGTTATTCTCTCATTCAGTATCTTCAGGTGCTGGAAAACACAATCTTAACGAGATGAGATATTATTCAGCTGCCAGGACCTCTCTATTTTTCCTCATCTTTTGACATTAGTCAATAAAACAAACGTCAGTGTAGACTTGATTAAATTGCTGTTATTGGAATTTAACATTTATCAAGGGTGGTTTGCTTCTCAAATCACTAAATTCTCTAAATCAAATCACTAAATTATTACTCTGCCTTAAAGTAAAATGGCTATTCCCCTCTTGTGTAGGTAACCCCTCTATTGAGAAATGTAAGAAAATTCGATTGAAGCGAGAGGAAGCTCAGGAGTTGGCTGAACTTGACGTCCACAACATCATCTCCACCAAAGGTACGTTGTAAATATTTATTTTTTTTGGTTCTTGAAGTCACAGATGAGTAAGCGCCTACAATACAAATACTATAATATTACTGTTAGATGGTTGTTGTTTTTTTAAATCCAGACACATTGATCAGCTACTAATGACTTTTGAAATCTGACAAGTTTGGATTTTATTCTGTTCATATACGCATAATAAATCTACTTGTCAAGGACATATTTTTTTTATATCTTCTACCAATTTTAATAACTGAATAGTTGCTTTACTTGTCTTGATCCGATATTGTTCTTATGCTGTTTAATAATAACTTTTGTCCTGCATAAGCTGATGATATGTCTACACTCCTTGCAAGCAGGTCGGCCGAGACGCAGAGGAACCTCAGCCATGCAGGTGCATAAGGAACCTCCCTCCTCTTACCAGCGGACTCTGAACTCTGATTCAGACAGCGACCAGGAAAACGACGCTCCCAAAGGACGCAGAAAGATTTCAGAGTGGGCCAACCTGCATGGGATCATCAGTGATGATGCAGACACTGACTGAACACGGACTGTTCCACTTTTATGCCATTTGTTGTTGACTTGTACATAGTTAAGACTTTCTTTGTTACTGGAAGCTCAATGCTTTTAATAACCTTTTAAGTAAAATTTGATGATTTTTTTTAGTGCTCTGATTAAAATAAAAGTTATGATTTCTGATTTCATTTGATTCTAATTTTATACTTTAAGCCAATTTTACATCTTAGATGCCTTTAAATTTTGCAGACTGATAAAGATTGAAAAATCTGTCAGCATTTCCACAGTTGCCAAAGTATTTTCATGGTTTTAAACTCAAATTACACAATAAAAACAAATCAGTGTGTTAAAGACTCACAATAATGCGATTGGATTTAACAGCAAGAACTTCAACAGGAGTTTATGTAAAAATATGTGTTTATACATTTATTCTACTTTTTTTTATTATGTGAAGTTAAACCAGCAGTTAAAGCAGCTTTAACTGCATGTAACCTTGTTTATATTATAGAACTGCAGCTTAACAGCAGAAAGAACAGAAGACTAGTTGCAACAGCGTAGTAAAAATATATCTTATTAGTGGCCCCCTTGATAGAGGCACAGGGTATGTTTATTTAGTAAGCAAGGACATTTCTAATATTGATCGGTTGGAATTGAAAATTTGTTTTATTGTATACAAACAGTAGGCATAGTTTTGAATTAAAGTTGATATTTTTTGTAGTGAACGTTTTTAGTTGATACGGTTGTGAGACCGTGTTTTTGTAGCTTGCACTGTCGTGTGTGTGTGTGTGTGTGTGTGTGTGTGTGTTTGTGCAGCTCTTACGGTGAAACTCCAGGTTTACTAATAAACCTCACTGTTCATCTTTCATTTGGGGGGCGTCTGCTACAGTAAGAGCTTCAGAGGGCCGAGAATGACTGACCTACCTGCACAAGGTGTAGAGCGTCTCCTCCCTTCACACTGCATGGGCTGTTTAAGGACTATTAGCACTGAAGGCATTCAGCACGCATTATAACGTGATCAATCAGTGATGCTTCATTAAGGACTTTATGAAGTCGTGGCTAAAGTAGACCCCTGACTGTAAATAATCTGAACAGTCATGAGAATGTTGTTTTTATTCTGATGTTAGAAAGTTCTTAAAGTAATATCTACATGGGTTATTGTTTGAGAAAATTATTTCTGTTCTTGTTTAAACCAATCAGTTATAATTTTGGTGGGAGTGTAAATAATCCCAAATTAAGCTCCCTGTTTGTTATATTCCCTTTTTGGCACTTATCGCGTCTGCTACATTATGGCTTTAAACATAAGTACGCTCATCAATAAAACTACGAAATTCTAAGATTCCATATAATTTTACTTGGGATAAAATACCCGTATCCGGAACTTAAGTCTGCATTCAAGAATACGGAACGTTTCGTTGATGGACCTGTCCGACATGGTTTTATGTCCGCTCTCATTGCTTCAGGTCACTGAAGATTTTAGTTTCGAAAGCTTGAATTAACCGGAGTTTTATTATTAGCAGTATTTACGTTCAGAACGTAAGCGTTTATTTTTACTGTTGCTGTGTGAATATATAGGATTATTTCAGATAACGTTACGCGATAAAGAAAATGAGTTTAGTGATTTAGGTTAACCAGTCCTAAATGCTTTTTAAAAAGACAGGTCAACATCAAACCAGCTTTAACTGTATGTAGAATTCACTAAATTGATTATTTTCTCTAGATAATTATTATTAAGATTATATTGTAAGTGTGCGGTCCGTTGAAAGGTGCAGTCTAAATCAATAATAGTCAAAGGTAGGGATAAGTCTTCTCTTTGCATCCACTCGTTAATTGAAGAAATTAACGAGTAATCTGGTACTACAGTGTCATAAACTGGTCTTGTAGTCCAAACCGTATTGACTTTATCTTCTCCAAGGCTACATATTACGTGGGCCCTTTACATCATGGATATATAACTTTTCAACTGTGAATTGGACTCGACTCCCACTCATTTCTTGCATAAATGGATGATGACGCACCAGATGAGGTGTTTACTGACCTCAGGACCAGACACCTTGGAGGTTGGGGGGTTGTGCAGATAGCTGCTGGCACTGGGCTTGCTGTCTACGCCATGTGGGCTGGTGTCCTTCAGCCTGGCTTTCGGAGGGTGCCACTGAAGCTACAGGTTTGATGTGCATCTTTCTCAAAACTTAGGAATTGTAGGATAGTGTTTGAACATGCTCTGAACATTCAGTTCTTGTAGGTCCCCTACATCCCTGCCAGCAAAGCACAAGTAAAAAATGTGATGACTTTGATGAGAGGTCGTACAGGAGATCTAGTCGATTTGGGATCTGGTGATGGTCGTATTGTAAGTATAATTGTATGAACAAAAAAATAATAATTTCACCATACTGATTATCAGTTTTAAGTTGTGCTTTTTATTTAGGTTTTGGAAGCCTATCAGCATGGCTTTAGCCCAGCTGTTGGCTATGAGCTCAACCCCTGGCTTGTACGGCTAGCTCGCTTTCATGCCTGGAGAGCAGGTTGCCACGGAAAAGTGTCATACAGACAAGAAGATCTCTGGAAGGTTTGATATATTTCCCTTATTAATAATTCTACCAAAGCCAGTTGTATAAACAAAGTGTGCACCAGCCACCAACCCCCTTTTGACCTTTGGATTCCATGCATACCTAAAGTTACACAGAACAGCCAATATGAACCTTTAACCAGAGAAAACCTCCCAAATCAAAACTGCTTTTTGGTCTGTCTGCATTTATTTATGCAGACCTTTTCAGGTTTAATTGCAGCTAAAACCGTAGCTTAAAATTCAAAGCTTAAAAAGATTGATAAAAAAGGAAATATCGAACAGTAAATATTACTTGCATATTAGTGAGTACTGAACAGAATTAATAAAAATTGAAATGCTTAGTTCAGACAAAAACTTTATGTTTGCTTATATTCTATTGGTTAGGTTGTATAAATCTTTCACTTGTCGCCAGACAGAACTTCTTTACTATCGTCAGTGACATATAAGAAACTACATAACCTTAGAAATTATTATAAATACAAAAACACCAGGTTTTTTTTTTGTTTGTTTGTTTGTTTGTTTTTGTTTTTCAAATGTTTAGAATGTTTGTTGCTGTATTGTTTCTGCCTAAACCTGTAGCCTAAACCTACTTACATTCCTCTTTGTGTCCCACCTCAGGTCGATTTGTCAAAATGCAAGAATGTCACAGTGTTTCTGGCTCCAAGTGTGGTAGGTGCTGTTATGAACACATGGTTCTTAGCTGGAAGAATGTTTGGTGCCTCCTTTTACAGACATTACAGAAACTAAATTCTTAAAACTGAAGGTCCTCAGGCAGGTTGACTTATTAAAATGCTTTTAAAACACTTACATTACATCATATGTTGACCATGGCCTACCTTATTTGTTATTTTGTAAATGAAAATTGAGTTTCTTACCAGCATTATCCAATATTGTTTTAGTCAATTTAGGTACACATTTTAAATGGATTGGTTCATTATATTTTTTGGTGATAAAAGTCTCATAAGGAATCTAGAAATAGCACTGTTCATGAAAATAGGCTTTCTATTACATGTAGGTTTTTGACTAATGTCTTGCTTTCCTGTATTTCTAGCTGTCTTTATTACAGAAGAAGTTGCAGGTTGAGCTTCCGGATGATGCCTTAGTAGTGGCCGGCCGTTTCCCCTTCCCAGACTGGAGCCCTTGCAGGATTGAGGGGCAGGGAGTGGACAGGGCCTGGGCGTACAGCATGCAAGCACAACGACAGCACACAAGTCAGAAAAATGGAAACCTCAGGCCAACAGTGAATGACTCTGATGATAAACTGGTTCAGGAATAACGATGGACTTTGAAGATAAACTGATGCACTTATTCAGAAAGACAAAGGTTAATCGGCTGACTTTGGGTTAACCATTCTGAAGTAGTGAAGTTTTAGGACTCAGTTTGACAGTTTTTACATTTTTAAAAATTTAGTATTTTAAAAAATACTAAATACTTAACTAAACAGTTAATCTTGACAAAGTTTTCAATATTACACTGTGGTTTATTTATACAGGTGCTAAATTAAAACACTGGTATAAATGAGACAAAATAAAACCCATGGAAAAAAGACTTGTGCAGTGACCTTTGGCATATTGATTGAGTTATTGGAACAAATTTTACTATAGAATAGCTACTATGCTTGAAATGTCCTACTTTCCGGGTGCACTGTAAGTGTCTTTACTGTCCTGTGGAACTGGATTTATATTATTCATTTTTTGTTTGTTTGTTTTTTACTTGCCATATCTCATATTTTAGATTGTTTTAAAACAAAAGCTGATGAGCAAAATTGCTCTTGCATTTTTTAACTGCACCATGATAAATAAAAAACCTTTAATGTGTTCTATAAGTTATTGTTTTGCTGTTTAAACTGTACACCCATAACTGATGATTAAAGGTGCTGCATTGTGACTTATAATGTAGATAAGTATCATACGTTGATATCATATTTTGATTACAATGCGAGCAATGGAAACCAGGTTAAATTTCTTGTTTGTATCCACAAACCTGACAAATAAAGTTGATTCAGATTCTTATTTTCATGAACAAATACGGTTCACAGTGGTGCATTGACTTTTATATTTAGCTTTAATGTGTTTTTATGTTTTACACACTTGTCTTTTGTGTATTTTTTTCCTGACAGAGATAATCTTTTTTATGAAGCATACTTTATTTATTTTTTCCTAAGCTATAAATAAAAGTATTGCTTATTATCTTTCTATGGCTAATAAATTACATTTCAATGCAGAATGTCAGTGTTGACTCAGTTTATCTGTTTCCCACTCAGTATTTAAGATTTGTGTGATTCCCAAGTCAGGTTGACTATTTAAACCACTGTCTCTTTTTCCCCAAAGTAAACATAACTTATATCAAGTTACACAAGTCACCACAGGTCAGATCTTCCGGTGTTTTTTTGTTTTGTTTTGTTTTTTTATTTTGTTGTTTTGTTTTTGTTTTTTTTCGGTGTCTGAATTTCTTCATTCAATTTTTAGTTTTCAAAATAAAAGTTCCAATATATTTACAATTTAATTTTCCTTCCTGTTTAATGGAGACGCAGATCCTGCACAGTGAATTGCTTGATAGAGCTTGATGGGCATCCTTTGATAACTTTTTACTAATTGGCATTGTACAATTAAATTGGGATCCAATTATACTGTATGATAGGAAATTAAAATATGTCTGTATTTAGATAATATTTACAAACAGAACTGAATTGCATTGAATACAATTTAATTGACCAGATGTTTGATTAAAATTACAGCACAAAAAATTTTGGTGTAAAGCTCGCAATAGCAGTTTATGGGTTTCCTGACTAAGGAAATTATATGGGTATGAAAGGCAAACAATAAAAACCTTTGCATATATTTTATTGTCAAAGTAGTTATGTTGAAACATAAAAAGTCAAAGGTTTTTCTTGTTTTTAGTCAATTATATTTAAGTATATAAATTTACTTTTAAATGCTTTTTAAAATTGTGATTTAGATTTAGATTTGTATACATAAAACTAAAAAAATTTTTCTACGGAAGCCGATGTGGCCCAGTTTTAGAGCTTTATTTTAACCATAAATAAGGAGTAATTTATTTCTATATGAAATAATATTGTTGTGATATTGCTTGCACTCAAAACATATATGTTGTCAAATAGACTCTATCGTTTGAAAAATAAAACCGGATTACGTTTCTTACCCTTTTTGACTTGACGGGAGCTGATTGGGTTGGTTATGTCAAAAGAGGAAGTTGTGAGGCAGACTCTAACCTGACGCTAGCCGCCCTAAGCTTTGAAAAAGGAAATAACAGGAACAGACGTGTGTAGAGCTATTAGATCTATAATTGCACGGTTGTAAGATAAGTCTTCGATATGAATATTAATTTGAGCCGAAATAATAAACCGTAAAGAGAATTCGTCGTGAGCAACGGCCACGGAACCATGCCTGCGGTTGACATTTAAGCTAACGAAAATGATGCCTCCAGCCTTCTAGAAAAGCTAACAGCTTTAGCCGCATCCGCTGCAGAGGTAGCAACTGGGTAATTAGGCGACGAAATGGCAGACGTTGAACGCTGATTAATGCTTTTTAACTTCAGTGGGATCGAAAGAGGCACGCCTGGCTCTGTTTTCGATAAATGGTTGTTCGGTTTGAAAAACTAACGGTAAATGGCGACCTACGACAATGCAGCTAACTTTTAATTTTGAGACAGACTGTTCAACGTTCAAACTGTTTTAACTTGCAGGTTTTATTACAGAACGGTAAATATACCGGTCGCACTGCAGTCGTTATTTTAAGTAAAACGGCAACTATTTTTGGCCATCGCTGTGTGCAGAGCACCAACCCAGCAGTTGTGCACCATGATAAATACGGTGTGCGGTTGCGTTAGCCAGAAACACCTTAGCCTGTGTTAGCATAGAATTTACTAGCAACGTACTAATGTTGGCCTATTACGGTCAACTGATCAGCGACTGAGTAAACTGAAGGACGCATCTGAGCCAGGCTAACATGGTAAGTACAGATTAATTTGTGTTATTTGTCTATTTCTGTCTTCCTGTTTGGTGTCTTTGAAAAGATCGTTTGAAGTGTGATCCGAAACTGCTCTTTAGCTGAATAATTTCGGTACAGCCTGATTGAATATCCCACGAATGGTTGTGCCATCTAACAGTTTGAAGCCAGGCACTTCTGTGAAATTTGACAGCTCTTTGAGCCATTTCACTGTGCAAGACGCCCGTCTTGCAAAATATTTGCTTTGCGTAGTGCTTAGCTTCAGCAAGTTGTGGCTTATTTGAGGAATTCAAACCTGCCTGCCAGGTGGACGGCTCTTTATAGGCTCATCGCCTTTGCAAGACGGGGCCTAGCTTATCCTACTGCAGGAAACAAGGCAGCAATATTACGTTTTCGATCAACAGGACTGCGTAAAAAAAAAAGTGCTAGTACTATAATATGAAAACTGACACAGTAGCGAGTAAGACAATTAGATTTGCATGCCTGGACATGCAGAGGAAGTTAGGTTCCCAGCTCTCTGAGCACTTGATTCATGTGCGTTTTGTTTGACAAATTGCCTCAAAAGAAATGGACAAATAAATGTTTCTGCTTAATATTGTGCGCGTTTTGATCATTTTTACTCTGAAGATTTTTGTTGTACATATATATATATATATATATATATATATATATATATATATATATATATATATATATAGAAACACTTTAATGGAGAAGCTTATCTGGCATGAATGTAGATTTTATCTTTTGTTTACCCATTCCTTTCTCAAACTCTTCAGATTAATTTATTGGCTGAACGCTCACTTTTCCTTTTAACATCTCTCAGGCATCGGATGAATCATCGCTGCGTGCGTTGGAGAACCTGATGACAGAGTTCTTTCATAGCTGCACGACCAATGAGCGGAAACGGGAAATAGGTACGTTCAAATTTATAGAGAAATGTAACGGGTTCATTCATGGTCTAGTAAAAGGTTCCTAGTTGAGATGGGCAATTATCAGATCAAAATTGAGCTAAAAATATGTAATCCTTTAAGAATAAAGGTTATGTTTACTAGCCCCTAAAACTCTTATTGTTAGGATTTTGCAGACTAAATTATTATTCCACTGTCGCTTTAAATGCTCAGTTGGCATTTTTAAGATAGAATTGATCTTAATAGCCTATTGTTTTGGAGCGCAAGTGTACTACTAAGTGTAACTTTTGTGGTTAGTCTTATCAGTGCAATAAACACGACAAAATATTGTGATAAAATTCAAAGTCGCTCTCATCTATACCTAGTTTTGACTCAGTCGGGAAAACTATTGAGCTTGAGTTTTAGTATTAAGAAAAAAAATACAAATTTTGACATGAAAAATGTCATACTCTGCTAGTGTGGGTTCATTCTCTCTATAAAAGAAGCATGTGAAACTTGATACCAAAAAGTTCTCTGCAGGTCAAGTGTGGTCATTGGAAAGAACGTAAAGCAGCTTTTAGTCTTACCGCCACACTTTGTGTGTTTTAATCAATTCTTCTGAGTTACAGTTACTGCTAACTTGAACATGATAATCAAAAAAAATCTTAATTTTTCCCAGTGTTCACCATAGTTTATCAAAAACAATTTACACTCTCAACATATTTAGTGTGTCCACACAGGTTCCAGATAATCTCGCTACTAGTCGTGCTTTTGCTAAGTTTAGGTGCAGTGAGTAAAATTTGTTGCATTCTTAAAAAAACCAAGCCTGTATATAGGATATATCCCGTTTAGATCGTCAGTCATGTTGCCTGTAGTTCACATGTAGGCCATGAGAACCGTTGGTGCACATAGATCCCTCCTACTCATTTCCTGTCGGTAACTCTATGTTCATCGTTGAATAAATGAATCCCTTGTGAGACATTAAAAAATGAATTGGGTTTATAAATAATGTTTTATTGATTTATTTAAAGACAAGCGGCCTCAGTTCATGTAACCATCAGGTAAAGTTTTACGATGTTGGACTATTTCGTACAGCATATATTTGTCTTTCAAAAGTCTTTAACCCTAAATGCAACCTTTTACAGAAACTGAACGTCAAATGATGTGTTGATATTCATTTTTGAGTGATTTGTTTGCTGCCTTTAAAAAAAAAAAAAAAGATGTTAAACGTTTCCTGTGTTGCAACATGTCACTTTCAGTTTGTCTCTCGGTAAAGCACTACAAAGTCATCTACCTCTCTAAGATCTCACGCTTACTTCCTTTTTTCTTTTTTTTCTCTGCAGAAGAGCTGTTGAATAACTTTGCACAGCAGAGTGGAGCATGGCGCCACTGCTTGTTCTTCCTCTCCAATACTCGGAATGAGTATGTAATGATGTACAGTCTCACAGTATTTGAAGTAAGTACCAGAGGTGGAAGATCAAAGTCCTTTCTAGAGTCTCCTTCCATTTAAATGTTTTAGAAAGAAGATGGTTTTAACAGAAAAGTATTGTTTTATTAATTTGGATTGATGATTTTTGTGGATTTTTACCCACCTATCAAGAAATAAACATTCTCTCATTTTGGTTTGTATTTCATCTCAGGAGTGATTTTGGGCAACACTTCTATACAGGAACTCTTTAAATCCTTCAAGTTTTTTTGTTTTTGTTTTTTTTTTTTGCAGCTACTTGAAGTTTCAGCTTCTTGCACAGATTTTTCTGTAGTTCTTGAGCGTTTTATAACAAGCGTCACTTCAGTAAATTGCAAATTATCCAACTACTGCTATTTTGGTCAATTTTCTACCTTTTTATTGATTGGTAGAACATTTAAAATGCATATGTTGAAAGATTAACAGAAAGTAGTGGGAGCCTCAAGTTTCTCTGCAATTTTTGACCTTAAAATAAAAAATCACTAAGTTGCACATAAAACGTTGTTCTTCAATTCAGCGACAGTGTTTGTTGAAGAGACATTGCTAACAGTATCGCATTCTCTTCTTTTTCGTTGTTTTGTATAATTGTTGCTGGGTATTTTAATTGTTGCTGTGTGTTTTCAGAATCTGGTGAACAAAATGTGGATTGGATTGGCTTCACAAGACAAAATGGAGATTCGCAGCTGTCTTCCCAAACTCCTACTTGCTCAACACAAGTCCGTGCCGTATTTCATCCGTAACAAACTCTGCAAAGTCATCGTGGACATCGGTCGTCAAGACTGGCCAATGTTCTACCACGACTTCTTCACAAACACCCTTCAGGTGAGCCCTGCCGATGCAAGGTTTCTGTTTGCTGAGCGGTGTTTGAAGCATGTGAGCTATCTAATGGTTTGCTTTTGACAAACACTGCGAAGCCACAGTTTTTCTTATAATAAACGCGTGCTCAGGTAATAAAAGTAGCTTCAAAAAGCTTACAATGCTTCTTTATCGTTTTGTGACTTTGCTTCTTGATCATTTTAGTAACTGCATTCTAGAAAAGGATGCTTGAGTAAATGTGTACTGCTGTGTTAAAAACACTTTTATTCAGATTTTATTACTTTTTTTTAATTCTAATTCTGAAAATGCCATCCATCTTTCAAAGAAATCCTTTTACCTGGAAGGTTTTGGCCAAAGATTAAAAAAGGAACTATTTCTAAAGCCATTTTTTCAATCTTTATCTGAACTTTGCAGACACATATCAGGAAGTGTGCCACTGAAAATGCGCACACAAATCTAGAAAGGGGACTGGGATGTGGTTAGGAATCTAACTTGCAAAAAAAAAACAACCGAAAAATATGCTGAGGCACTTATAATAGAAGTTCTACCATTATTTTTTCTGTAATTGTCCAAAACCAGTGTCACATTTACCTTTAAGTTTCCATAAACTTAAAGGTAACTTAAACTTTCACATCAAGTTAACTTTTATATTTTCTCACAATTTGAGTCAGCTAGTTTTTTTTTTTCAGTAATTAGATGGAAGCTGATTTGGAAACTTTAGCAAAAAGCACTTCAGTGTTTCTATTTTAAAAAAACAACAACAACAACTTCTAAACATATTACAAGTACAGTTCAAGCATGACAACGACGTAAGCTGGTGGGCAGAATTTAATAAATCTTTCCAATTGTTGCCGTCAGCTGATCCAGACGCCGGCTCTTGCTCCGCTGGGTTTGGTGATGTTGAAAACCACATCAGAAGAACTTGCTTGTCCTCGGGAAGATCTCAGCGTTGCCAGGAAAGACGAGTTGCGTAAACTGCTGCTGGAGCAGGTGCCGACCGTGCTCGGACTGCTGACCGGTAAGAACTGTAATTCAGATTTTGTGCAGCTGTGAACAGATGTGGACTTGTGGCATTTATTAGGCCTGATGAACTCCAGAGTTATTCTTTATTTTATAACTGTGCGGTTTCGCATTAAAAGCTAATGCTGGAGTGCATTAATGAACAAGCAGCAGGGAGAAGACCAAGGAACAGAAAGAGAAAGTTGTAGAGATTTTAAAAGGATATAAATCAAGAACTCAAGATTTGGACACACAGCATCAGTGAGTCCATCATTTGAAAAAGGAAACAGCCAGAGCTGCAATGAACTTGTCACGATCAAACGTATTTGCATATTGATTTTCAATGGTACCTATCATTTCAGAAAAATGATAGGTATTTTTCTGAACCTACATAAAAGAACCACAGACAACGTATATTAATTTTATGGCCGAACTTTTGCAAAAGGAGAAGACCCAGCAAACTGCTCCTCCGAGCCGTTCACAGAGCGGCTCATTAAATCTTAATGAAGTTGATTGTAAAATTGTGGTGTGACAGAATGTAAGTCTGAATCCTTTTGTATGGCTCTGTATTAGCGCTGGACAATAAATTAATAATGATATATATTGCGATAGACACCGGGGTAGTATCAATAAATAGAATTTTCAATAACTTCACAGAACCTCACAGCACTGTGGGGGGTTGTAGGCAGAGGAAAGGCTTCAGCCACTCAACCTCTCACAGCCAGCTAACCAATCAACTCACTCACTGGTTGGTTGCGTAGCAGCAGTTTCAGGTTTCATCACCATGCCTTATAGCTGCTTAAAAATAAAAAACCGAATAGTGTGGGGTGAAAACTGTGGCCAAAACAGGAAAGGCCGTGTCACGATTTAGGCATTATTCCAGATATTTCAAAGAAAAAACTAATCAATAATTATTGATATTGAAGCACTTAAATTAGGCAGCTTGTTGCGTTGACGTAACTTTTTCATGAATGACTGAACTGGTCGTTTTCCACAGGTATCTTGGAGACTTACTGGGACAAACACAGCGTCATTGCTTCTACTCCACCTCCATCACCCACTTCTAGGGAAAGTGGTAAGTGAATTGTCCTGATTTGTTGTTAGTTTCCTAACAATTATGAGAATTTTTTTTCTTCTCACCTTTAACTTGAGTTGTAACATGTCTTTCATCAAGCCGTTTGTAAGTTAACGTTACCAATTTTTGTTTCTTTAATGTATCAGTGGAATTGCTGGGCAGTTTGTTTCAGGGCAGCCAATACTCAAAGCTGCTTTGTCAGCCTATGGCTGCGTTGGACAATGAGAGTCATCAGCTCTGTTGTCTTGTTTTGGAGTGCTTGGCCCACCTGTTCAGCTGGATCCCACTGTCCACAAGTATTACGCCCACCCTGCTGGCATCCATTTTCCACTTCGCACGTTTCGGCTGCGATCTACGGACAAAGGCCAAGACGGGAGCGCTCATCTCCTCCACTTCCAACGGACCGCTCAACCCCGGGGCTGTGCCAACGACAAACGGGGAGGGTCGAAACGGACAGCAGAGCGAGGTCAATAAGGCGGATCGCGCTCGCATCGGCGTGCTTGCCATGACCTGTGTCAATGAACTGGTGTCAAAGAACTGCGTGCCAATGGACTTTGAGGAGTACCTGCTGCGAATGTTCCAGCAGACGTTCTTTCTTCTGCAAAGGCTGACGCGAGAGAACAATGCTCATACAGTCAAGAGCCGCTTACAGGAACTCGATGAGAGGTATGCCTCAGTGCAGAAGCAGATTGTTTTTTTGCATAAAGTTTGAAAATGTCGGTGTGCTTTCACAGATACATTGGGTATATTTAGTTTTACTCTAAAACCATCTAAAACTTGTTTCCCTTCTATTTTCTTGATAGTCCAGCTATGAAAACCCTCTTTCTTTATCTTTGTCATTTTCTGCATGGATTCTTTGAAGCCATGTGTCTTTTTGTTTGAAAAAGTGCCTCGTATTTATTTACACCATTTATTTTCTTGTCTGAGTTTGACCTCATGTCTGTGGTCCATTGGGAAAAAGCTTAAGGGTCCAATATGGTTAATACAGACAGTTTTTTTTTATTTTTAAGCTAACCCCAACCAAATGACAGACTTTCTCTGTTTATGGTAAAATGTACCAATTCTGATGGTGGTTTGGTTTCTCATAAAAGAGTTAACACACATAGAAGAAATTATATAAAACATTTTTTTTCCATAGTTATCTGGTGATTTTTAATTGTTTTATTTTAAGGAAAAAAAAGAGCCGATTTTACATCACCTTTGAGATGGAGCTTTCACTCTATCTAAAGCATGGTTTGCTAACATTTTAGTAATTAGCAAGGTTAGCGTAATTATCATTTCTTATGTATGCTCAGAAAAATGCAGACCCTTGTTTTGAAGCTGTTATCTGGTAAAAGCTGCCAGCAATTTGCTATGCAGGGTATGATGAATTCAGACTGTGGTTGAAAGATAAAATGGATAAAACAGAGAGACTTGAATCTACTCCCACTAAATTCTTGTGCTTTGTTTAAATATTTGTCTTTTAATAATTTCTTACAGCCCTGTGTGCTTCCTCTGACTTGAGCACAGGATGTAATGGTAGCCACACTAGTGAGTGCTGCTGTTAACGGTGACCTGGAATCGCTCCAGCTTTCGTTAATTATCTTTTAAACCAAGTTTGGAAAAGTCAACACAATTGTGTTAGAGTTGTAGTCCAAAGGAAAAACTTAATATTGAATTAAAACAACCAATAAATATATGATTGACGACATTCAGGAAAAAAAAACTGCAGCCTTTCAGTATCAGTAGCCCAACTTTAACTGTCTCTTACATTTACAACCTCCATCTTTTTTTCTTTTTTCTTCAGGATTGTTTATCAAACAGACTTTTGATGTGGTTTGACAATGTTTGTGGTTTGCATTCAGAATGGGAAATAGAACATGACCAGCTAGCTCTATGGTTTTATATTAACATAAACTAGATGATTCTGTGAAGCAACTTCTAACCACAGAATATAGTGCTTTGCAGACATATTGTTACCCCTTAATATTTGCAAAATTACAACCACATATGTCAATTACTCTGATGAGATTTGTGTGAGAGACCAAGCGGAAGGAAACAAAATGCATTGTTTTCAGAATTATTTTCAAACGACAATTGAAAAAGTGTTGCGATCATATGTATTGTTATACCCTTCAATAAAACTCAGTGCAGCCAATTCTTGCCAAGAGAGATTCAGAGATAGGCTAGGGAAAAAAATCATGGAGAAGTGTATTACTTTATGTTTCCCATCACCAAAATGCAAATTAATTACATTAAGGTTTTAACTAGACAAGATATGATCAGGTCCTATGAACACTTTTGCTAATAACTCTTCATGTAGTGAACGTCTTGTATTAATGAAGTCTTTGTAATCTTGCAGTTACTTGGAAAAGTTTACAGATTTCCTGCGCCTGTTTGTGAGCGTTCACTTGAGACGGATCGAGTCAAGTCCTCAGTTTCCAATTGTGGAGTTTCTGGGTCTGCTTTTCAAGTACACCTTCAACCAGGTAATGACGGTTTCATCAGTAATTATCGTGCTGAATAATTGCTGCAGAGCTTATTTACACCTTCTCATCCTCGAACCGACAGCCTACCCACGAGGGATACTTTGCTTGTTTGGACATTTGGAGTGTGTTTTTGGATTTTCTGACGACCAAAATAAAAAGCAGACTCGCTGACAGAGAAAGTGTACTTAACAGGTAGGTCCGATCTGCTGCAGACAGCACGTCAGTCAGACAGATTTTTTTTTCTTTTAAATATGTTTCTATCCTTATTTATTGTGATTAAATTACATTCACATGGTATTTGACAGGTACAAAGATGCCTTAGTTCTTCTGCTGAGGGAAATTCTCAATCGCATCCAGTTCAGGTTCAACCAGGCCCAGTTGGAGGAGCTGGACGATGAGACTCTGGATGATGATGTAAGAATATTTAACAAATGTAAATGCATGTCATGAATCCTCGTTCTCCCGTTCCATCGGTTATACGGTTTAGATTTAAGATGTATAGTGGTATCACGATGATCCATGAACTCTTTTGACCTGCTCTGAAGACAAATCTCTCCCTTATTTCAAAGCCTAAATCTTCTTCTTCATTCCATCACTATAGCAACAGACGGAGTGGCAAAGGTACCTACGTCAGAGTCTGGAGGTGGTTGCCAAGGTGATGGAACTGCTGCCATCCCATGCATTTTCTACACTGGTAAGATGGTTGACTTTATACAGATTTGGTCAGTGGGAAAGTCTGTAATTAAACCTGAATAAGTTTTTAAATCTCCTCTTTGATCCAAATGTTCCGCTTTTATTTTGAAAGGAACTGCTGTGCATTTCCCCCCCGGAATTACTACATCAGTAATCGTGTGAATCTGAATGATGCAAAAAAACGAGATGCAGTTGCTCTTGGAGGATCATCTGCTAAACTTCTAATGCAAAGCGAACTTTTGATACAAAACTTAATATTTAGATTTTCAATTCAGAATTTTTCTTTGACTAAATTTTACTACATAATAGGCAAGCACAGTATCATAATCTAGGAAAATAGGCATTTTTCTTTTTCCTGACACTTTTTTTTAATTATTATTATTACATGATTTCCCCACCATACCATTAGGTTTTGCATCTTAATTACTAAAATATTACTGGTGGAGTGAAGCTGGAGTCAAGTAGATTCGTCAAATACATCATAGATATTCACAGCGTGAATGCATAGCAAATTAAATATATCCTGCCAAATGTTGCGTTCAATCAGTTCATTGAGATTACAGACGCATATTAAAAGCTGTGTATTCTGTGTTGCGACCGCTTTATGGTCATGGCTTATTTACTCAGCTCAAAACACTGACTTTGAATTGCGTTACCTTTGAAATAGTTCCTTTTTTAACCCACTTCCTTCTCAGAGACATTTTACT
Organism: Poecilia mexicana; assembly: GCF_051168715.1. Lineage (NCBI taxonomy): Eukaryota > Metazoa > Chordata > Actinopteri > Cyprinodontiformes > Poeciliidae > Poecilia > Poecilia mexicana. The sequence continues at coordinate 12,033,920 of NW_028263377.1, read as the reverse complement.
GTGTATTTGCTTCAAACTCTTCATTCTGTGTGTTTTTCTTACAATTGTGTACTGTCCTAATCTTGTAAATGCTGGTTTTGATGCATATTCAGCCTAAGATGATGAAACCTTAAACTATACTTAAAAAGCACTTCTTTTCTTTTTGTCACACGACTGTTAATTTGACATATGCACGTTTTCCAAAAGTCTTATTTATTCCTACTTTGCCTTTCAAGTTTCCAGTCCTGCAGGAAAATTTGGACGTGTACCTGGGCTTGCGGCAGTTCATCGTCACCACTGGCTCGAGTGCGTACAGCGTGGCGCATTTCTGAAGTTTGTTGACTTAATTTGAGTGTCATTACTGAACGATGATGTAATTTTGCTTTCAGGCCAAAGACTGAACATAACAGCGGAGAATGACTGTCGCAGACTCCACTGTTCTCTCAGGGACCTCAGCTCGCTGCTACAGGCAGTGGGACGCTTAGCTGAGCATTTCATTGGAGAGGTGTTTGCCGCACGCTTCGCCGATGCTCTGGCCGTGGTGGAGAGGTGCGTGCTTTATGTTTTCTATAACGTGGGAGTCAGAGTGCTAGCGTTAATAAACACCTTTGCATATGAAACGGTTCCTTCTTTTTTTTTGCACTGAATGTACCAACATCTCAGTTGTGGTTTATACTTTTGAAAATGTTTTTATCTTTTTTTTTGTGGTGTTTTTATGAAATATGGGGCATATAATGGATGATTTCCTTCCTCTCTTAGGTTGGTTGAAGTGACTTGCTACGGCTCCCAGACCAGCCTTTATGACCTGGAGACGGCTGTGCCTTCTGTGCTCAAACCTGACCTCACCGACGTGTGAGTATCACATGTCGTATTGCGATTCACTCCGAGCACTGCTGGCTTGCCAAACGCAGCGTTCCAGCTCGAGAGAAGCCGAGCCGAGTGTGAATAGTGAAAAATGACGTGAATTCAAATGTTGCGGACTGTGAATGTATGAAAATGCTGAAAAGCCACCCCAATAGCTTGCAGGGCGGGGGTGGGGGGAGGAGTTGGTTCCTGTTTAGAGAGGCTTTTGAGTTTGCATAATAAACATGTTTCCTGCTTTAAATGTTCAAATATCTCTCTTCTCAACCCTAAGGTGTTCTTTCTTTATATGTTCTGTCTTTTGTTGGTCGTTTTTAGTGTTGATCAGTTATGTCGGACCCTGTAGGGCTCAACGAGATCTTTCCAAAAAGTGTTTCATTCTCTCCTTATGCTTTTCTTTCTTACAGACATGCGCAGGCTCTGGCTGCTTTGCAAGCCTATTCCCACTGGCTCACTCAGTTCTACAGTGAAGTCCACAGTCAGAACCAGAGCCAGTTCATCAACCTCATCACTTCTGCAGTAAATGCTAGCAGCCCACTCATCACAACTAAGGTACTTCACACGGATATATTCTTTCTTTTAGATTTATAAGGGTGTAAGGATTTGTTTTTAAATCTTTGATCTGCCCTACATGTTTCACCAGATTGTACATACATGTAGTTTTTTTTTTTTTTGTGAGAATATTTGACACACGTCCTTCCAAAAACAATTGGCTGCTCTTTATTCTACAAAAATGACCTTTTTCTAACATTTCACACATTTGAACACATTTGATTGTTGCCTTTTTTGTGTGGGTGGCAGATCAGACTTTTTTATTTTGCTATGATGGTGCTTCAGGTTTGTCAGCACCAGTTTGACATTCCCATGGTTGTGCAATAATTAAGTGGTAATTTAAGAAAAACTAAATTGCCTTTGTTTTTACCCTTGTATACTTAATTTTTAATAAGGCTTAGTAAAATGTAGAATAAAGCCCTACCAAGTTTAGCAGAAAGTTTAGACCAGGGGTCTCAAACTCAATTTACCCGGGGGCCGCTGGAGCACAAAGTCTGGGTGAGGCTGGGCCGCATGAAGGATTCCACAAAAAACATTAACAAAATATCCTCAAACGTCATCAACATTTAATGATTTCTCCAATACATGAACTTTCCTGAACACATTAATGGAACGAATGAAGATCATGAACTGTTCTTCAGAACATAGCTTCTTCAGCTTTACTCCTTGCTGCCAGAGACTTGACAACGCTTCCTCTCACATATCCGTGCCACATTTGGCTTGAGAGAGGAGGCACTTGAGACCCTCAGTATGGCTTGAAGATGATCAGCAGTAAGTCTCGACCTGTACTTGGACTTGTTAAAGTTCAGGGTGGAGAAGAACTTTTCACACAAATATGTGCTTCCAAAAAGGCACATGGTCCGCTTGAATATTCGGGAAAGCTTGGGGAAGCTGGGGGCCAGTTCTCTCAAAAATTGCCCATGTTTGTCTGCTTTTCCATTCACCTCCCTAAATTTGGCCTTGAGGTCAGAGTTGCATTGCAGGTCAATAAGCTCCATCTGAAGCACATGAGGGGCATCTTGCACATCAAAGGTGAAGGGGTCTGCAAAAATTTGAAAAGTGGCTCTGTGCTTCTTGAAGTCTCCAAATCTGTGATCAAATTCATTCTGTAGCTTCAAAATAGCATTAACATACTTCTCACCACTGAATGGTGTGCCTGCATCCATAAGTGCCTTACATGCTGGGAAATGACAAAGGTTTGTCTGAGAGAGCTGGGCTTTCCATAATACAAGTTTTGTGGAGAATGCTCTCACGTTGTCATAGGCAGCACTGACAAGCTGCCCCTGGCCTTGTAACTTCTTGTTTAGTGCATTCAGCTCCTGTGTGATGTCGACAAGAAAAGCTAAGTCCATGAGCCATTTCTGATCATTCAACTCAGGAACAGCCATCCCATCCTTCTCCATGAAGGCTTTCACTTCTTCTCTCAGATCAAAAAATCTTTTCAATACATTTCCCCTGCTGAGCCAACGTACCTCAGTGAAATAGAGCACATCTTCATATTCTGACTCCAATTCCTCTAAAAAAGCACGGAACCTCCTGTGCTTTAAAGCCCTGGATCTGATGTGGTTGATGCATTTCACAACAACAGACATCACATTGTCACACTTCAGGCATTTGCTGCAAAGGGCCTGCTGGTGGATAATGCAGTGCAGAGCAATGGCCTCTTCTACACCCTCCTCCTCAAGTTTTTTTTTTGAACAAGTGCCACCACTCCATTTTTCCTCCCCGTCATTGATGGCGCTCCGTCAGTTGTTATTCCAACAAACCTATTCCATGGCAAACCTGCATTCTCAATGGCATCACACAGCTGGTGAAATATCTCATGAGCAGTGGTCTGGCCATGCATTGGAATTACTCTGAGCAACTCCTCTGTCACTTCACAATTGCAATCAACACCACGGACATAAATTGTGAGCTGAGCAGTGTCAGTTATGTCTGTGCTCTCATCAAGAGCAACTGAATATGCATCAAAACATTTGGCTTTCTCACACAGTTGATGATAAATGTCACTTGACAGGTCAGAAATGCGCTCTGCCACTGTGTTGGCAGAAAGGCTGATGTTGCTGAACTGACTTTTCTTTTCCGGACAAACTATACTTGCAGCCTGTAATATGCATTTTTTTACAAACTCTCCTTCTGTGAATGGTTTTCCAGCCTTGGCAATCATCTCACTAACCATATAGCTGGCTTCGACTGCTGCAGCATTCTCTTTGGTTGCTTTCTTGAAGAAACATTGTTGCCTCACTAGGCATGTTTTAAGGCTGGCAACCTGGTTGGCTCTCTCATCCCCCTGGTATTTTGCATATTCATCAGCATGTTTAGTTGAATAATGACGTTTCAGGTTGTATTCCTTGTGCACTGCAACTTTTTCAGCGCAAATAAGGCATGTCGGGATGCCCCTGTGCTCCACAAAGAAATACTGCGTCTCCCACCTTTGCTGAAATTGTCTGTGCTCCTCACTTATCTTTCTCTTCACTGCAGGCTTTGACAAAGACATGATGAGGGTGTGACAAAATTTACTTTATTTCACTTGGCGTTGCTCTTGTTTCACGTTTCATAGAAGTGTTTAGCTAGCTAGCGACGCACGGAGAACGTCTCGACGCGTGACGTCATTTTCGATTCTATTGGTTGCAGCGGTGAGGCGGACGACGGGCAGCCCGGTAGCAGCCGCCTGTCTCTGTGTTTGATCGTGGCATTTGTTGATGGTAGAAGATACCGGAATAGCGACCGCAAGGGAGGTGGGGGAAGCCCCCCTCCCCGCGCCCCGCGGTCGCACTGAAGCGCTGCAACCGTGCGGCGCTTTTGACGCACTGTTGTTACAAGCATAGTGTGCATTAAGTCGGTGTAGCTTAATCTAGCACAGAATGTCAGCAAGGATGAGGAACAGTGGGAACAGCTGGGGCTCCTTCAGAGGTCCACTCTCCCTGAGGGCCGCACTAATATTATACTTTAACATGAGGGTGAGGGCCGCAAAAAATCGTCCCGCGGGCCGCGAGAATGAGACCCCTGGTTTAGACCTTTGTAACTGAGAGAAAAGCATAGGAATCTTCTTTTAGCAAGCTGGTCAACAGTGTGCAGCATCTGGTGGAGTAGGGGGTTTAGTGTGTTAGCATGTGCGTCGTACCACAGTTAAATCTCCAGTCACTGACACACTTTAAAGTCTCAGTAAGAGGATAAGACCTCTCTAAAGTCCTTAAAGTGAACCGTTTGAGAATCGATGCAAATTGCAACGTCTCCTTGGAGATTTACTCATTTTGTCAGCCATGTATTAAATGCATTATGAGGAAGGATATGGGTTTGAATAACGCAGCTTATGACGAAAATAAACTGCTGTCAAATATGAGATTTTTCAGAAAGATTTTTAATCACCGTGCATTTTAACTGTAACAGTGTTGGGGAAGAGGAAACTGGTGCGGTTAGTTGTTCCTGGAACACATCAGCTGGCAACGTCACATGCCAGGCTGGTAAATCTACCAGCTACAACAGCAGCATTATTGTGTATAGAAATGCATACTAGCAACTTATAAATTACATTACTAATTAGTCACGATTACGCTCACTAGGTGATTTTAATTACAAAATGTTGTTTGTCATTCCTATCTATGTTGGATCTGGAGTCTCTTATGTTGGTGTGTGTATATGTTTACAGTTATTTCTAATAATAATAGCTGAAGCAGTTTCATGTTGCAACAGTGGTTTGCTAACGAGGAAGTAATGTGTCACAACTACCAACCTGAGTTTGAACCTTAACACATTAAAAAAATGACTAGAGGTGCTCCGCTTACCGGGTCTTCCAGTTTTGGGAATTTGTTGTTGATGTTTCTCTAACAACAGCCAAAAAAAAACAAAATGTTTATGTCCTTTACTGTATATGTTTCATCATTTTGTAGTCATACTCGCCTTCCTTTTTGCTATCTCATGTTTAATCTCCGCAGTCGCTCTCTGATTTTGTAAACTTCAGGCTGTAGAACAGGATCAGGTGTTTTTTTTTTGTTGCCAACCTTAACTCTTTAACTCGGCCCTTTTGTCAATCTTTCAATCGGAAGTGAAAGTGGTAGAGCCAGTCCCTGACGAAAAACAAAAACGCTGTGAAATCAAACCAAAATAAGATTTTTTTTTTTATTTATTTATTTATTTTTTTTATTCCAAGGCGCAAATGAAGTTGAACGCAGCTGTCGGAGGATGTGTAAAATTAATTCTTTATCTCAATATTAGGTTTAAAAATGAACAATTTCCCTTCCTACAAAAAACTCATTTGGAGTAAACACTCTTGTGAGCTATTGCTTACAAATGTTTTCTAATTTTCACTACGCTTTATAATCCAGGTACCTGAGAAGTTGCTGCTCTCTGCCTGCCATCTGATGGTTTCCATCACTGCCACAGTGAGGCCGGTGTTTCTGGTCACTTTGCCGGCCATTCAGAACATCTTCAACCGGATTACTACAGAGAACCAGAGCCAAAGACTTCCCCAAGAGGTAAACTTAGCTCATTTTATGTAGCATCTGTATAACGTCATTTTCATATTTTACAGCATTTGTTTTGGAAACCGTCTTCTGCGTCTCGTACGGCTGCAGGTTATAGTTGACTGTTTTATTTCTGGGTTTTAAACGATGGAACATTTTTTTTATATATATAAAACTTTTCAGGAACTGAAATAACCAACGCGTCTGTCTGTGTTTTGGTCCAGGCTCACATGCTCGTCTGCAGAGCTTTGTCCAACATGCTGTTGCTCCCGTGGCCAAACTTACCGGAGAGCGAGCAGCAGTGGCAGACGCGCTCCAACAGCCACGCCAGCCTCGTGGCCGCGCTCACTCGGGAATACCGCATTTTAAGAGGAACGGTGAACATTAGTCCACGACAGCCGGGCCTGGACAACGGTCGGTGTATCTCCCGCATTGCTCTGTTGCTTTCTGTTAGAAAGTGACTCATCCTTCTAACGTTTTCTCCCTACTGTCGCCTCCTCTGCAGTGAAAGCGGTGATACAGCAGACCCTATCTGTGCTCAGGGATATAGTCGACAGCATTTCGAGTGAATCCACAAAATCTCGTCAGATCTGTTACCAGAGTCTTCAGGAGTCGGTCCAAGTGACTCTTAACCTGTTCCCGGTTTTCATTCAGCAGCCAGGTGTGTTGGTCAAACGTGGTTTCAAACAAAAATAATTGACGACTGTAAAGAAAAGACCGTTGGCTCGCAAAAATGACCGATTTTAATCCTCACCGTCTAGTTCTGCTGACACCATGCGAACGTTTGAATCTGGTGTGTTTTGGGGGTTGAATTACTCTGTGTACATGCCAACCATGGTATACATGCACAACCAGTGGATGCCTCCTCGTATTTCGGATATACAGTATCCTATGTAGTTTAGCTGTTTAAAGTGGTTTTTGTTTAAATCATCTTAATATTTGTAGCGTTTGCAGAAAACTTTTTATTCAAACTTCATGCAAATGAACTATTTGTTTATTAAAACACTTAAATATATGCAGCCGTCGGTCACTTTTTACCAATAGCTGCTTCTAAGTTCTGCTTACCCAAGTTTAAGTGAATTAACGTACATATTTCACCAGCTAAACATTATGAACCAAGTTTATAATAACTCTATGAATTGGCTTGTAAAAGACATACTAAGACAAGTACCATGATGAAGTGTTGTGAAAGTAATGCTAAAAAATAATTTCACTAACCTCTTTTAAGCTCTTCGACTTCTGCTTTTGTAATCATCTCTTCTTCTGTTGCAGATGTGACGGACGAGATGCTGGCCTTCTTCTTGACTCTGTTTCAAGCGTTGCGAGTCCAAATGGGTGTTGCTTTCACAGGGCAGATCATTCACACTTTCCTCAGCATGTTCACGAGGTAGAAATGAAAATTAACATCAGTTTTTGTTCAAAAAATAAAACCGTATCAGTTGTTGTCAGGGAGATGACGAATACCAATCCCGTTTGATTGGAAATGTTAAGTGACCTGATGCGATGCTTCCTCAGGGAGCAGCTGGCTGCCAGCATCTTGCAGGAAGGCAGCGCCGGATGCAGGGTGGTGCAGAAGTTCCTGAAAATTCTGCAGGTGGTGGTGCAAGAACCCGGTCAAGCTTTCAAGCCCTTCCTGCCCAGCATCCTGTCACTGTGCATGGAGCAGGTCTACCCAGTGGTGGCAGAGGTCAGTTGGTATTTGGGGAAAAAAGTCACTCTTGACTTTTACTCTTTTTTTTTTTTTTTTTTTTTTTTGCAATGCGTTGCTGTTAATTAGTACATCATTTTGTCCAAACTAAATTGGAAGTGAGAAAAGCGAAGCAGTGCTGTTGCACCAGGTTTCAGAACCACCAGGGGGCATAATTTTCTTTAACAATGCCAAACGTAATGTTTAAAAAAAAAAAAAAAGCTGAATTCTGCTGACTTTTAATTGTTTTATACATTTTGACTAGAATTTAAAAATAATTTACCAGTAAAAACAAGAAAATAAAAATGATTTTGTTTAGAATTTGCTTCATGGTTTCTGCTTGTCGTGGGCTCAGAGACGGTATTCCACATATCTCAGTTGCAACAAGTGGTTAGAAACCTGTTACAATTTCTTGTTTGTATCACCTCAAACCATCCCGCCCGTTCTCTTACCTCCTGCACCAGTGAGGCGGTTTCTGTTCACATATCTGCAACTTGCACCTTCAAAGTTACTTCAATCCCTCTTCTTTCTTATTCTGACACTCAGTTTCATCTAAACATCTAAATGGATCGAGTTGCTGTCATATGATTGGCTGATCACTTTCATTTTTTTTTTATGTACCTAATAAAGTGGCTGATCATAGCCTGCTGTGTTTGTCAGATTGTTTTTCAGGATTGTAACTAATCCTGTCAAAATGACAAAATGTTGATTAATATAATAAAGTGGCTATCTGTTACTTGGTAGTTTAGATTATTTTGTTGCTCAAGATATCCATCAGTTGTTTGAGCTACGTCATGAGCACACGGTATTTTGTATTGTTTGTAACGGTGAAGATGACTTCCTCTACTTAACCAAAATGGGTTCAGAGTGAAAGTTACAAGGTTAAAAATGCTCTGAGGGTCAACTGAATATATTTAAAACCTTATTGGATGAAAATGTCGTCGTTCTTCTTTGAAGTCCTGGAGCAGCAGGCAACGTCTCATAGTAGATAATGGAGGTAAAAACAAATCCTTGACCTGATGACTTGACTATGTTTCTGATTTCTCTTGCTCAGCGATCCTCGCCAGATGTCAAGGCAGAAATGTTTGAGTTGCTTTACCAAATACTTCACCAAAACTGGAGGTACTTCTTCAAAACCTCAGTCTTGACGAGTGTGCAAAAAGGAGGCGTTGACGACACCATGGAGAATGAGGCCCAGTTCACGGCAGCCATGCAGGTGTGTTTGTGTAAAATCCCATTAATCAGTACAGCAACTAAAAGAAGAGATTGAATTTTAGGGATTTGAGTTTATTCAGCATCATTTGCATCTGATTGACTTCCTGTTCCTCTGCTGAAATATCTCGTCAGGCTTTTGGACAGTCCTTCCTGCAAACTGATATCCACATCTTCAAGCAGAATCTGTCGTACCTGGAGTCGCTAAACAGCAAGCACAAGTTGTACCACAGAGTACGTCCAGCTTTTCTTCCAACTTTTACATATTTAAGTAACAAAAAACACACAGAGAATATCCAAGAGAAGTAAAACTTGAATAATATTCAAACAATGGAAAACACAGTCTTCTATAACTCTTTTTCTGATAGTATATTTATATATTTTATTGTTTTTAATCTCCAGAAGCTTTTCCGGACCTCGATGCTCTTCCACTTCATCAACGTGCTCCTCCAAGTCCTTCTGCACAAAAGTCACGACCTCCTCCAGGAGGAAATGACGCTGGCCATTTACAACATGGCCTCTGTTGACTTCGATGCCTTCTACTCGGTTTTCATGCCGCAGTTCCTGAACGGTTGTCAAGGTGTGGACAGCAATCAGCGGGCCGTCCTCGCACGCAACTTCAAGCTGGAACAGGTAAAAAAAAATTATTTTTTTTTAAGATAAAATCACTTTAACTCACCACTTTCTGATGCACATTTTCTTTAGAATGGGGCATAATGAAGGTGGTTTTGATAACAGTGATGAATAAACAAGTTTTTTTGTTTTTTCTTCCCCATCTTAGCTTGTAACCATTTCAAATAACTGCATGTGATTAAAAAACACTCAGCACTTTAACAAACATCTACATTCATGGAAATCCAGATAGAACATCTCTGATTCATGCTCAACGTTCTCATCATTTATCATTGATCTTTGTAAATATAAATAAATCCTAAATCCTGTTATCTTGTTTCTTAAGTGAATAGGACATCTTAACAAAATATCCACACCCCTTGTTCCACTTTTTCTCCTGCTGTAGCCACAAACCTCAGTGTTTCACTGATGTAGTTTACTTTTCTAGTCTTGTTTTGTTTTATACAAATGAATTTGTGAAAGTGTGGCAGATATTTGTTTTCTTGCCTTTTTTACCCTTTTCGTACTGAAAAGTATTTCAAAAATAAGGTGCTAATTAAACACCATATTAACATTTCACTCTCACCTCGGGATGTCACATGTTCACACTTTTGAACCAGCAGCTCCTCCTACGTTCTTCACTTTCAGCAGGACTGTAATTGAAAACACCAACTAACATCAAGGCATTGTCTTTCCATCGTTCATTAACACCAAGATATGTGTCGAGCATTGCATTCCACTTCAGGAAATCCTCCTTTTGTCACATAAAAAGGGCCTTTTAGAGGACAAAACACTTTTGAGTTGAGTTTTTGTATCCTTAAAGCGCTAATTCGACACGAGTCCATCTGTTAATGAATTTGTTTCCCACCTTTACTCCAGGACCTGCCCTCCTTCACTCAAAGCGTGCAGAGGCTGGTGAACGACCTTCGCTACTACAGACTGTGTAACAGTAGTTTGCCCACTGGCACCATCAAGCTATAGCAGAACGACTGCTGGAACCGCTCCACCCGTCAGCTGTGATCTTCAAAGACTGCCTGTGCTGACCACTCCGACCAACACTCCTCCACTTCGGCTTCGCCACACTCAAAGCAAACGGCAAGGAGCGACACACACATTTCTTGGTTGAGTAGCGGGAGGGTGAGCATGCTGCTGATGTCGTTTTGTGTTTTTGTTTTTTTTTTTTTATTTCTACTGTAAAAGGTCGGCACATTGGTCTTTTTCTGTGAGCAGTGTCCTCCTTTAGTGTCTTGCCAATGAACAGTTGATGAGGAAATGTAAACCTGGTCTGCAGTTAGCATCTTGCGCAGACCTGGAGCTGTCTGAGCCAGGCCTTCTCTCCCATTCTGCTGCAATAAAAGCTGGGCTGGGACTGAGCACTTTCAACTCATTATGAGTTTTTTAAAATGTCTGCTTTTATTCATTTTTGCCTTTTTCATCTCCAAAGGAGACCGAATCTCAACTTAAGATCTTTCATATCATTCCATTCTGAAGACGTGAAAACTGCTTGATTTAATAAATTGCTTTTTTTTTTTTTACTACAGCTTGTCTCTCTTTTTTTTATTATTATTATTATTTCTGGGATTTGTCTGTTTAGTGTTGGTGTCATAGTAATGGTGGTTTTAACACTTAAAAAAACGCAATCGTAACTATTTTTTAGTTTCTAGTGAAACCTCAGTACCTTTTCAATAAGATGCAAGCTTGTTTTAAGTCAGTAATTCCTTAATATTGATTAAAAAATACAGTTTCCACTTTCATATTGTTTCACTTATAATATGAGAAGAAATGTCTTGTTATGACGTAATCTTCCAGTGGACTTATAACAAGCTCTTATATCTCGCTGAAAAGGTACTTGTGAATTAGTTTTGTATTATTTCAAGTGTACTGAGATATTTGCACCAGAAAGTACACCAAAAATACTTGGTCAAATTTTGTGTGCAATTTAAATATTACATAATATTATCATCAGTTGGTGACTTTTAAACCAGGATGAAATGAAAATGAAATTTCTTCGTGAACAGAACTGCCAAACTATCTTGACTGAAGTTTTTTTTTTTTTTTTTTTTTTTACAAATATTGTTACAGATTAAATTTAACTTGTCTAATCCTGGAGCATCTCAACTTCTCTAATTTTAATTCAAAGTTGTTGAGACATCATTGCATGCCAACCTTCTGTTACAGTGATGTGGGAAAATATGCAGACTGAGGGGAAAATAACAGCATGCCACCTTTTTTTTTAAGCAAATGACTTGCCATACCTAATTTCATTTCCACCTGAGCGACGCCATGTGGTTGTGCTTAAAAATGGCAAAAGAAAGTTAACTTTACTTGAACAATGGCTGTTCTGGTAGAAACTATTGTACATCCCCACAGGGAAACACATGTTGTATAGGGAAAGGTAAAATCAACAAACTGCTTGCATGCTGTTTATTTTCAGCAATTAGATTATTAACAGGAATGGGGTGCATTCTAATAAGTGTGGATTTACATCAATGTATATATATGAATATATATAATACTTCCAGCATTTTCATATATTCACAATCCGCAACATTTGATTAAGCACAATACCTAATAATGATTTGGCTAAAATGTTCAGAAACACTTTTTTTAAAATATCTAGATGACATAACAAATACAGAATTTTTAATATTCTTTTCTAGTCCGATTGGAAACTAAGTGCTTTTGTGTGTGTATTTGTTTCCCATAAATATAAACATCCAAAAGAAAATAATGTAGAAATCCTCTATTTGTATTTTTTTTAAAAGGTTTTCCTTTATTTTAAAACTTCAAAATGGAAATATTTATCAAAAAGTTTTGTTTTTTCTTAAAAGCTTATGTAACACGCGGCTCTAAAATAGTTTTATTTTGCAGGACTGAAGTGGAAGTGGCTCTTTGGTTTAAGAGCCACTGATCTAGAGGGAAATGGGTTTTTAAATCTTTTAACCTACGTCTGATGTGATTTTAAAAAGCTGCATCATCATCTCAACTTGCTTGTATTTTTATAGCGCCTCATTTAAAAATGATTTACAAGACAAACAAAGCAATAAACAAGATTTAACAGTAAGTTAAAGACAAAAGTTAATATAAGAGGTAAAACCTGTACCTGCAAAATAAAGATTGTTGGACAAATGGGTTTAATAAAAACCTTTACGTACAAAAAGAGTGTAAAACAGTGAGTAAAATCTGAGAACAATTTGAGGCCTGTCTGCTGAGAGCAAAGATTTCCTGTGAAATGGAGGATAAGATCTTCATGCTAAAGCAGAAGCAGTGACTTTAACCGCTTCAAAAACAATAAGGGTAAGAAATTAACATTCTTAATTCCTTGATTTTTGCAGATCCCCTCTTAAAAACTATCAGTTCGTAGTTGAATTTTGTTATTGAATATCCTCCCAAATTAGGAGAATCTTTATGGTCTGTATGGTTCTAACAGGTGCAGGTTTTTTTTTTGTTTTTGTTTTTTTAACAGACTTGACCAGCATTGAATGGTGAAAGAGGTTGGGCTCAACTCCAGTTGTGACTTGACCGGTTATTCTGCTTCAAATGTTCCTTTTTTCCACAATAGTTTGTTTATTTGCGTATAAGGTCTTTCTTTCTACACTTAGACACTCTTGGGAGGACAAGAAGACCAGTGATTGATTCAAAGTTATCACACACTTAGACAGTGGCCGCAGGGCGAAAAGGCGTTCTGGAGGAAGATGAGATTGACTTTATGTATCTTTTTTTTTCCTGAATCGCTTAGAATGCGTGAAGGAAGAGGGATCTGGCATGAGTAGAGTTAAATATTGAGGAGCGAGTGTCAATGAGTGGAGCCGGGCAGAGGGGTAGGAGGGGAGTGTGGGGGGGGGGGGATGACTCGTGAGTTTTTATTGGGGAGGGTTGACTTCACTCCAGGGGCTGACAAAACACGCGTGAAGCGCACGGTCATGTTGCAGCGCAGGGTTTTCCACACGGCTCTTAAGCACTTTTTCACAGGGACTCAAGAAACCAAACGAGCTCTGCCATGTGGGCTCCTCTGTGCGCTGACGTGGGGACAGAGGCTCGTCTTGCACAGGCACAAATCAAGTAAGTGAAGAGAGTTTTATTTTTTTTATTTTATTTTTTTTTGTGTGGAAGATTAGAGGAGGTGACAAGTTGGAGTTATTTGTGCATTCCTTTTTGCGTGTCCCCCACACACTTTATAAGTGGTGGTTATTTGTTATCTTTCATCCACTTCCTCTCCGAGTAACTCTGCTTTTCATTTTGAATGGAAGACGCGAATCTCTCCGGACAGAGTTCACTCGAGTCAGACTTTAATCCCGAAGCGCAAAGTTTTTTTTTTCCCCCAAAACCCAACGACAATATTTGACAACAAACCCGCCCGCCAGACGAACGGTGTCATGGGCCAGAGACGGGCTAGTGCAGGGGTACCCAAAGTCGGTCCTCTTGGCCCGGCATTCTGCATGTTTTAGCTCTCTCCCTATGGTAGTAACAACCTTTTCAGCATGTATGTCGACGTTCTTCTTAGCCCTTCTAATGGGACATCATTTGATCCTGGTGCGTTAAACCAGGGAGAGAACTAAAACATGCAGGACCGACTTTGGGCACCACTGGGTTAGTGTGTTAAAGGTTCGTGGCTGTGACGTGGGTGACCTTGTGGCAACAGAAAATGCCCAGAGGTACGCGGATTCAGTAAGGATCTACACTTTTTTGTCGGCGGTACAGCATCATCGCGTAGATTTGAACGTTTACGGATTCGAGCTCCCGGCCGATACGTCATTGTTCATGTCTCGCGTGACGCCGACCGGCGCGCCGCTTCTCAGCTGCTCTCGTGGCGGGTCTCGTGTGTTGTTAATGGATCGCATGCAGTCATTCATGCGCTCCTGGTGTTGTGGCCCCTGTCAGGAGTCATGGAGTACAACTGAACTGGTTTAAAACAGGAGCTGACGTGTGTAAACGTTCATGAGGGATGAGCAGGTTACATGGTTTGTTTAAGTGAAAATGGTATAGAAAATGTTGGAAAAAAAAAAAAGTATTCGCACTCTTACATTTTTTTTTTACTTGAAAGATTAATGACCTCCTGAGCTTAATTATGGGATGTACCACCTTTAATAACAACAACTGCTGTCAGGTTGTGTAATTGTGTTTGTAGAGTTGTTAATTTGATCAATTTTTTTGTTAATTTTGGAGTCATTCAGTTGTGGACTTTACTGGCGTGCTTTTTGTGTGGCTTAAACAAGGAAAGGGATCAAAGTTGATAAAGACTGACATCACAATACAGAACATTTCAAGGCCAAGCAATTAGGTCTAGTTGGCATGCTGTTCGCCAGGGCAGGAAGACAACCACGTTTGGTTGTAGGGTTGCACTTGGAAATGTGTTTTCTTGCTCCATGATGTTGAATTTGGATAATCGATACTCATCCTCCCTGTTGGATAACTGCTGCTGATCCATGTAGCTATGCATTTCAGCTGTATATGAACTCCTACGTTCATCAGGTCTCCCAGATGTGAGGGAGCGGACTCTCATCGCCATAAAGCCAGACGGAGTCCAGCGTCGCCTTGTTGGACAGATCATCCATCGGTTCGAGCAGCGAGGTTTCAAATTGGTCGGGCTGAAGATGCTGCAGGTAAACAAGCTCTGTGTGAAGAAAACACCCTCTCCTTTCTAACTCCTAACTCCAGCTATATTTGCTGTAAAGGCGTCTCAGGATGTCCTGTCCGAGCACTACTGTGACCTGAGGACCAAGCCGTTCTACAACAGTCTGGTGCGCTACATGACCTCTGGACCCCTGGTTGTGATGGTGAGGGCTTCCCTTCTTCTCCGCCCGGCTTTGGGCTCCTTGCAGTTTTTACATTGTGTTTGCTTTATCTCGCACTTGCTTATCAGTCCGCTGCAATGCGTGAGTGATGCGTTTATCTATGTTTAGGTATGGGAAGGGCACAACGTCGTTCAGACATCACGGACTATGGTGGGAAACACTAACCCGGCTGAGGCCCAGGCAGGAACCGTCAGAGGAGATTTCAGCATTCATGTCAGCAGGTAAACTCATTTCTTTTCATCTTGTCTTGTTTTTACAAAACCTTACAAAATAATTACAGTCACAGGATTAATAGGAGACAAACTTTAGTCAGAGAAGGAGCCAAGATACCTAATGGTAGCTCTGAAGGAGCTGCAAAGATTCACAGCTCAGGTGAAACGCAACAGCTGTTTGTTACGCATTCAACACAGCTTTTTAGTTTTGCAATTCAATGTCCGTAAACGCCCACTATCAACTCACGTCGATAGAGTAATCACAAGCGTTGCTCATTTAAAGGAACGTGGTCCATGCCAGTGACTCGGTGGAGGGGGCTCAGAAGGAGATCCAGCTGTGGTTTCAAACAAAAGACCTTTTGGACTGGGACTCCTGGGACCAGACCAGCACCGGCGATGTGTGAAGATGGCATGAATCGAAGGAAGTGAGATTTACTGCCTCTTTCCCTGCTGCTCAGTGGTCCGTCACTTCAGTGCGGCCAAAGGCGATTGTAAACCATGAGCCGTATTCAGTGATCTCAGTGATTTACCTCAGAAGTGCACTCAAAATGAAAATGTTGTTGTTCTGTCAGTTTTTAATCCTTGTTTGAGCCGGTGCATATTTTATTAATTTGTAATCAACATGTTTCTGTTTAATGGTTAAGCTACTTAAAGGTTTAAGATGCAGAATGTTGACTTAAGAGTACACAAAGTCCATTTATTATGATTGTATTTTTTAAGAATGTTCTGTTTGAATCTTTTAGTGAAGAAACACTTTTTACACACACTTTTCAGACTGGCTTTTTTGTCACAAGGTAAGAATGTTGCATTTTGGCAAACTTTTTCTACATTTGGCAAGATTTGTTTTGAGGCCATAATTTGACCATGCACTGAAAGTATTAATAAAAGAGCAAAAATGGTTAAAAGTTTTTAAAAAATGAAATAAAACCAGAATAATGTTTAAGTAGATAATGACATATTTTCCTTAGAGGTGCTAAAGCAATAAACCCAAAAATATAAGCAGGTTAGTGTGGTCAGGGGCTCATTTTTTTTTTTTTTTTTTTTGGGGGGTGGGGGGTGGGGGGAGGGGTTTCAATCATATCTGTATTTTTTAGGACATTTTTTCCACATTCTGATCACTGCAAAATAAAGCATGGAGAAATGGCCATATTCAAAGCTGAGGACAAGATAAAACATAGTTTCAAAATGATTTTTGCTGTGCAGAAGGAGTTTAAAAGTTGGATTCACACACAATAATTGCTGATAAGCAATGCTGTCAATTGAACATTTTTCCCTCATCCTTTCCTTCATAGGACTGATTTTCATTCCTCACAATGTTACCTGCTAGCTTAAATCTTCCTTAAGACTCTCCCCAAGGAGAGCCCACACTTGGATATCGTTCTATGACCGCTCTCAAACAGGACACATCAATGGCACATTTGTAAAATGTTATGTGTCAAAATATCTAAAATGAGCAATAAATTTAGAAAGTAGGTGCATCTTCATCCCTGTGAGGAAGGCAGATCAGGACAGGCTTGCAAAACCAACACAGGGTAATCTGAAAGGTCAGTTGTTTACGTGGTAAAATTTGACCTCTGGTGAAAGTTATTTGTAAAACTGGTGAAGCAACGTTATGTTCACATCATGTTGGTTCACCCTCTGCTTGTGTACCTGGATGGGTGTTTGTTTTTTTTGTTTGTTTTTTTGCATGTGCTGACGTATGAGGGGTCACAGGGTCAAAAACTTTTCACAACTGGTAGAAAAAGACTTGAAAGCTCATGCTGAGTTTAGTATTGAGAGATATAATGAGTTAGAGGATTTAAAATAAGCATTACAAATGCATCTATTGACCTCTGCTGGTGAGATGTGAATATTCCAAATATGAATATTTCTGCAATAATTAACAGAGCAAATAATCACCTCACTGACTTGAACACAACAGAAAATCAACACTAATGTTTTTTTTGTTGTTGTTTTAATGTGATGTGTTTGTACATTTAGACTGAAACAACATGTGGCTGTACAAAGTGACATAATAAAAATGAATGTGAAATAAACATCAATGAATGCGAAAAGTGGACAATCTGTAGAGGTTTTCTGTTAATGGACAACTGTCATCATTTTACATGAATTTTGTCTCGTTTATTTTATTTACATTGTTAGTATCCATAGAATATCAACTAAGACGTGTGACTACAACAAAATAGAAACGCTAAGAGAAGTTTATTTTGAGAACATTTTGCATGTCAGTTGCGGCCAATAGGGCTGCATCATTAATACGTAGTTTATGTAACCTTCATGTGCAATAATACAAGGCCTTACTTATATCCTAATGCTGTGTTCAGGATGCTTTTTGATACAATGAGCATAATGGCTAACAGCATATTAAAAAAGACATAAAACTAGCAAAATGAAAACAGAACAAAGTTAGCAGTTTATTTAAAAAAAAAAAAGTTAAATGTTCTTGCCAGTGCAGATATTGCTCTATAATTAATACATGTATGTAATCTTCATGTTACTGTGCAGCTGATGAATTTAAATAGCCTTCATGTACAACAGATTGGTCTCGTATCTCTTTAAGTTATTAGTGATTTCTTCGTCAAATATCGTGACGTTTACCAATCCAGGTCAGTCATCAGGTTTCACTTCTCCGCCACCGTCTCTAGTTCAGAAACTTTGCGCACGTCCTGGTAAGAAGCAAACGATACGTCGGTTCAATAGAACAAAATTATAATTACTTCTTTAAAGCAAAAGATGACAAAATTCAGCCTGTTTTGCTGTTTCTTCAATAGAGATGGAAAGTTAAATCAGCTCAATTTCTAACACAAACAGTTATCATTACCTTCTGTTAAACTTGATTTAACAAAATGCACCATCAGAGTGAATATGTTGTATGATTTCTACTTTATTTTCCCTTACTTTTACCCAAATGGAAATTTGTTGTTGGTTTGTCACAGAATTCAAGCAAAGTATTTTCTCCAACATTTTTATGTCATTTTTGCTAATGGTTAAGTGAATCTCGGCTTTAAAAGTACAACTGTGATACTGTAAAGTCCTTTTTTGTGCAATGAAGCAATTTTTGACATTAGCAGATTCACACAAATACCACTGTTTATAGGTCAAAGGGTCTCCAACTCTGTCACTATCTGCCTCACCTCAAACTCCAAATCTAAAGGTTTTGATATCTTCAGTATAAACAAATTTACAATATATTCTATAAGCACTATAAGATTAAAAAAAAATGAAACGGGATCAGAGTTGATTACTTTCTTGTCCGTGCTCATTTTGAATGTAGGTCAGTTCAGTAACAATTTGGCAAAGTGACGCAAGTCTGTGCATCAGCCAAGGCCGAGCAAATAAACGCCGGACCAGAACCGAGTGACAACAGAGACAAACAAACGCATCCAGAACAGCAGCGTACAAACCTCGAGAAGGGACTTCTGTCCCAGCACCTGCAGGTAAATACTCTCTCCTTCCAGAGGACACACACTGCAGAGCTCCTCGTTCTTTAAGGAGAAGAGCTGAGCTCCGTTCAAAACTCCCAGGGTCTCCACGGTCCTAACGGAGGGATTGTGAAAGAAGAGGTTTAGTTTAGAGAGAGCACGATTTAAAAAAAAAAAAAAAAAAAAAGATGCTCAAGGAAAAGCAGCGAGTGGTTTAATCTGATTCCAAACATTTTCATACCACCTCAGAGAGATACTAAATAACACAGGAGAGTTTGCACTACAGTCAATCATTCACCCACTGATGGTGGTGAGTCTTCCAGCAATGCGTGGAAGAACTATAGGAAACACACCACCTCCTTCCCATGATGGTCACCAGCTTAGTCACACGCACGCTGCTGAGGGATTGCATCCCATTTTTCAAACAGCAGCATTTGTAGCGATGCGGATGCGTTGGTGACTCTGACCCCAGCTGATCCTCAAAGTGATCAAATAAACCGACTTTCTGAACGGATAAGGCTGATTGCCAACAAAAAGAACATTGTTACCACATAGCAACATCATCATATGTCTAGTGAAATCAACACTCACCCCTGACTGAAGCCCTTCGCAGAGAGCCAGGACTTCACCGCAGAGCTTGGGGAGTGGTAGTTCAGGGGGATCGGGATGCCAGCTGTGGAGGAAACCTCCGTATCTTCAAGCGAGTTCCTTTTCTTAGCCAGCCGCTGCAGAAGCTCATTGTTCATAGCCATGACTGTTAGAAGAGGGGGGAAAGAAGCAATGCTATTCAGACTTGGAATAGAGAGAGATTTTCTGAAATACAATGTCCTGACTGCTTTTTCTCCCATTTTATGTCTTGTATAAAAACCTCAGGAAAATAAACAACTTTAAATTCGATCAGGAAGAAAAAAATCTGGTCCTACATCAATACAAGCGTTACAAATTTAGCATAATTTGGCTGTAAGGTGAATGAATGAGGATCTGCTGACTGAAAGCAAATAATCCGAAGTTTGATGCATTTCTAAGGTTCTCTCTGGTCTTTATTTGATTTTTGTTTGTATATTATTTTACAATCCTGTCATTTATTGCAGATGGTGTCTTAAAACCCTCAAAAATACAAACAAAAAATAAAAAATTGTGGTTATAAGGTTAAAAGATGTGAAGTTTAGGTGATGTAGATCTGAATAATGAAATTCCCATTAATTAAATTCAGATATGCTGAAGTATAAGTATATCTGAATTTAATCAGAGTTGTTTGATTAAATTCAAACAACTCTGATTGTTTGAATCAGAGTTGTTTGACGCCCGACAGATTTACAAATCATAAGTGGAGTGTTACTGATTTCACTATAATGCTTTAGATTTATTCCAAGTGCAAGCAATGAATGAGGAGAAGGAAAAGAAAGGGAGAAAGGAAGGAAGAGAGGTGAGGTAAAAACTTACCAGTGAAAGGAGATAAGGATAAAGAAGAAAAATGAAGAAAAGAAAACACAATAGAAGTCTGAAATTAAATCTTGTGCAAACTCTCCAAGTTTCTTAAAGATTTACATTCCAAACATAAATATATCATTTATATTTTTTACACTGATTTCAGTTTTCATATTTAAATGCCTGCATTTGAAGGTTCTATGTACCATTAGCATAAATATTGAAACGTTTCTAATAACGTGTAAACATCTAATTATTTTAGGACATAACTGCATGTTTAACACAAAGGAACAGAGAGGAAGCAAACAAGATCTGTTGTTTTTTTTTTTTTTTTGCCACTACTTCAATAGTACTGCATTGCATGGAGTGGCGTGTTACCTCGGCTGCCATCTTCTCTTGTCATGTTCGATGGCAGAACCATGCTCTGATGTCGCTCTGCTCGGTTGGTCGCGGTCGGCCTGAACCCGTCGCTGCTCGATGGGGCGTACGAGAAACACCGAGGGGTGAGAGCTGTTCTCTGTTGAGAACAAAGCGGGACTTATTCAACACCGAGGCCGCAGAGTATTTTCAGAAACACAAACTACGCCGTGTTCGTACCTTTGACTCTGTTCGAAGCACCGGATGGATTCTCTCAGTGTTGTTCAGCGCAGACAGAGGCTCCAGGATGTTACACGGAACAAGTCCGATCTCGTCATAGCTATTCCGGCACTTCCAAAAGCGGTCCGATGATAATTCAAGGACCTAAAGGAAGATAAGTTAAATCAGTTTCTGCCTTTACAGGTCAGTCCATGAATACTGAGATCACTTGTGGGGGTGCGCTGTACCTCTAGCGCTTCCCCATGTAGTACGGAGAGTTCATCGTTGTTTCTGGCCACAAAGTCGTAATTGCAGTGATACATTCTCTTTCCATTTGGTGGGATCCCATTTTTATTTCTGAAATTACATTCAGAAATTTCGCAGCTCATAAAATAACAACATTGTCCAAGTGAAGTCTGATTTCTTTTGCTTTCGTTTGCTTTTATTTGTCCTTCCTTCACACCAATCTGAATCCAAACCTCCCAAATTCAGGTCAATAAAGTTCACCTGAGCTTTTAAAACTGCTCATGCTGCAGCTTTAAAAGCATTATGTGTTTCTTTCACTGTTGAAGAAAAGCCCTAGAAACATCTTTAGCCAAAAAGAGGACCAGGAGTAAAAGAAAAAAAAAAGGCTGACTTTTCCACAACTCATGATGGTTGAAATAATTTTCCGGGATGCCATGAAAAGCAGTTTGTAAAAATAACTACTAAACAATCATCCTCTTATGCTGCTAAAAGTTTGATGAAAGCCCTAATGGTGTCTCCTTCACCACTCTGGTAAGGCTGGAGCTGATGGTTATGGTGCAGAAACCTCCCACGTGTACTACTAAGAGAAATAACAGAGACTGTGAGGATTCAGATATTTGAGGCAGAAACAGTAAGGTGGCTGGAAAAAAAACGGCAAACAAAAATGAGGATTCCAAAATGTGTTGCTATCCGGTGACATTTGAAGGAGCAGGAGGTGCTGGATGCCATGGGGGAGAACTCAATGAAGTTTCATAACATTCTGACTGAATGTCCTTAACAATTATATTAAATCTTATGCAATAAATTAAAAATATGCTTTCCAATGAGACCTCATTGTTCACAATAAATCTGCCTTTTAAAAATAGCTAAATTTAAGTGGGTGCTGAGCATACTTTTCATTAATTCCTCATTTCTGCATTAACATTTTCTTTATTGATCTAATGTAATGTTCTACTCCTAAATGTCACATTTTCATTAGCTGCAAACTGAAAAAAAATCATCATAATTAACAGAAATAAACACCACACACCAAATATATTTTCCCAGTGGCTCATGCTGCAGAAAAAAAACCCTTACGCTTTTTCGGTCCCTTCCCTGTAGTTCTTGGACGCAGGCTGGACATGTTCCTGTTGACTTTGCTTCCGCACGCTTTCATTAAAAGCGTCCTCTTTGTGCTGCAACTGGACGGGATCTTCCAGCAGCCGACCAGCTGAGTCGTTAGCCTGAGGCTGCCACCCATCCAGGAAGACAGGCGAATATGGAGGAGCAGAAACGGTCTGCTGCGAACTGAGGGTGGGAGAGAGAGCGGGTCTTGTTAGAACAGAGGCGCTGTGAGCTGAAGCAGAGGTTGGTGCAGAGAGAGGGACACAGACGCGTCTGAGGTCCAGTTGGGTCCCAGTGATTTCCACAGCTCCTTTTCCTCTCCAGTCAGGTGCTCTCGGAGCAGAGAAACGGCTCCTCTGGTCATGCATGGACTCTTCACGGATGCAGCTAATGTCTCAGTGGTCTTCACCATCTGTAAAACAGACAGTGGGTGCCACTCAAGTTAGATTTAAAAAAAAAAAAAAGGGAAACCCCAAATCAAACTAAGTGTCATAAAGTCGCTCCTACCAAGTTCAGAGGTAAAAAGATGTGGTGGAGCAGATCTGGTGCATCTGGTTGTGAGATGGACGACTTCAAGCGATCCTAGATCAAATGGGAAATAGTTTTACGCATAGTAACATAACATGCTTTCTAATAACTTCCAAGAATGTTGCGTGGATGCTTACCAGTAAACAGAAGGAGTACTTGATTTTCTGAAAGATGTCCACAAATTCCTGCTCAGACGGAGGACTCGCTTTCTTGGTCAGCAAGTCTCCTGCAAGACAAGAGAGAGCAATCACAGCCAAAGCTGCAGAGCGTGCACTTAACCACGGACACAGAGCCGTCACTGTTTGAAAACTATTGCAAACATGGGTAGGTGTTTAAATATTGTGACTCATCTGACAGGAGTGTAATTGCCTGTGTAAGAAAACACAACAGACATGCTTTATTTCCGAGTGACGTACTCACTACGAAGTCCTACACAGAAAGAAAATGTGAATTTAAAACAATATTTAAAGACTCACACCCTCAAATGAAATGAGGCTTCTTAATTATGTCATTTTAACCTTCACAGCGAAAAAAATAATAACATTTTATGTTGAATTAGTTGAGTTTGCTAAAAGTCCACAGGAAAAAAAATGCATGGAGGTTGCCTTTCACAGTGTTTTACATTTTAAACAATACTGTCAATTTTACAGTCAAATTATTTTTGTTTACAGTTCATCTTTATAAAAAGTTTATTTTTAATCGCTGTGAATATGTGTGTGGTTAAAACATTTCCGAAGGCACATAACCCTTTTTGTCCCTCACATAAAAAAAAATATATATATATATATATATATATATATATATATATAAAGTCCAATAAATCCACCTACTGCTAAAGAACGACAGGTTATGTTGACATCAAACCTCCATAACAACAATGTCAGGATCTACCTGTTCTGATTTAGGCGATTTCTCCTTTTATTTTTTACGTCTTAGCCTCACAAATTGAATTACATAGCGCCATCTTTACAATGAAATTAGATTTAGTAAACAATGGATAATGATTTGGTGTGACTGTAGGTGTGTACAGAGTTGCATAAGATGAGAACAAAACCAAAGTAACATTAGCTGAGTGATTAATCAAGTAGGAAGAGCAACATTACAGGTTGACCATCCCAAGTCAATAAGCTCCTCTCTAGGATTGGTTTGTCCTGCCCTGAAGACAAAAGGCGGGGTGTTTCAGCAAATACAAGAATCTTCTGAATAACCTAGGAGTTTTTTTCAGCAATCTGCCCACTGGCTTGTTTTAGTGAATGCTAAAAAGTTTGCTCTTTGCCTCTTTCTGCTCTAAATACTTAGAACTAATAAACCGAGTCTCAGATCAGTTTTTTTTTTAGATGCCCAGCTTTGTGGCCAACAGTTTAATTTGCATGTAAAAGCTTGTACCTTGTTTGTCATTTTTGGTGCTTTTCTTGGCGCTCCTTTTGGTCCTTTGGTTGAGAATGCTCCGGGCCTCCGCGGTTTGTTGGAGGCGAGCCATGAACCTCTCGATGTCATCAAAGCAGTGATTCAAGATTTCCTTTGAAATATTAAACCGATGTTGTTGCTAAGTAGCCAATCGCTACACAAGATGTGTAAAATAACACCTTAAATGTCAAAAATATTTTCAGATAGATGCCTCCATTCTCAGGATTTTTGAAGATAATATTACGTAATTACCAATAAGCAAAAAACATTTAGCATATCATGAAATGTACCTTTAATTCTGCATTTCTTTTCACTGTCGGTCAATGTTAATGATACATATTCTTATTTTCTTCTTGCTTTATCAGATTTAATCTGCAGATACGATAACAAGGGAAATGTCGGACTTTACCAAGTATCCAAATGTTTCAGACTTACAACTTCTCTTTCTGCAGTCATCAGCTTTTTGTGGCTTGACTTCCCGCTTGTGCCGTTCTCTGTGCCGAAACAAAACAGCCACATTTACGCAAAAAAAAACAAAAAAAACTGAAAGACTTTACAGATGCACTCGGCTCAGACGTTCAACTCGACCCATGTAGCCAAAAGATATGGTGCAAATTGTCAGCGTGGCCATAAATACCTCTCTCAGCGTCCGTGATGATGGGCAGCCCATTGGGACGATGTTGCTGAAGTGGAGTCAGCACTTTGACCCCTGAAGGCTTCCTTGGAATCACTTGAGGAGGTGACGTCGACATTTCTGCGATGCAGACGCGAGCGAAGTAAAGTAAGTTTCCAGTACAAGTTAGCAAAACTGAATGGCAACATTAGCTGGTTCCTCATGTAAAGCTTTACAATAAGCCTAAATGAAAATATCCTTTAATAGTATGAGCCTGAAAATGTTTAAGGATTTGAATTTCTTGATAATAGATTTGGTTGTAGTCAAGAGAGAGAGAAAAAAAGGTAAATAAGGTATCACGTTGGATAATATTTGTTCTTTACAGAAATCCAGTGGTGCCAATAATTTTGCCAACATTCAGTCAGATTAATGACTTCGTGTTAAAGATTTTTTTTTTAGTTTGGGAATGTTTACACATCTTATACTTTGCAACCCTGTGTATTTAAGTAAAAAATTATTCTACTAGTTCACCGGTTTGCACATTTTAGAGGATTTGTGAGCCGCCTTGTCTTACCATCTGTTTTCAGAAAAAGGACTTTCAGAACCGTCAGTTCCCTCAAAAGGCTTTTTTGTGGAAGAATTTTTTATTACAAATCTCTAAGTTAGTGTGAGTAGAGCAGGATTTAGGTTAAGATAAACCTTTCAAAAAAGTCAAGCCATCAGGTGGTAATGCTGTATCTGTTTCCATAAAAGGGGGTTAACACAAGATCAGATGTTGTGATATATAGATAAATCCTTCTCATTATGAACATTTGGGTGCTTTAAAGCACTTTAAAAAGTGTACCATTAAGTCAGGTTTCCATAATTTGTGGAAACCTTTATGTCAATTTTGACACGTTTTCACAAAGGTGATTTTGTCTGAAATATTTTTAAAAATGGTATAAATAACTTGAATATTGTCTAGCTGACCTCCTTATTTAGGTTATTGCCTAACAAAGAAGTTTTGTGTGGAAAGTTTTCTCCTGGGTGACATTGTCAGAAAAATGACAGATAAGTAAATTCAGGAAAAACCACCATGACCAGTAGGCATGCAGGTGACACAACCATGAGAATCTGAAGAGAAACTGTTACTCATTGAATAAAAAAAGACAAGTGTGGTTTCAGGGTATCACTTTGGCTTTCGTCATCTTTCTTTCCCCCTATGCTGTTATTTTTCATGAAATAAAGAAATTATTCTTATGTCACAAGCTGGCGTTTTGTTTCCCAAGAAGATCTGTAATCTGTTACTGGCAAAAACAGCTGCTGGTCGACAGGTGCACCTCCGTATTCATTTCTCATTTCCTTCAGCATTTTCTCCCCTCATCTAAAAAAAAAAGAACAAAATTTAGGTCAAATCAAGATTCATCACTGTACCTTTTGGCGAGATGTGAGCTTGCAAGTCCAAGTGGCAGTCACCACTCCTCCAGCTGAGCTGTATGAGCGCAGAGTTTTGGTTGTTTACAAGAGGACGTCCTACCTTCCTGAGATGTGTCAGAACAAGTAAAACAAGCTTTTCTTCTGCTGTCTCTCTCTGTTGAGAGGCAGGACACATAGCGTCCTGCCTCTCTCTCTCTCTCTTTCTCAGGGTAATTGGAAGTTTCTTCCTCCTTTTGACAGGTATTTGTGTCACCTGCCTGTGGCTTGTGCCACAAGGTCAGCCAAAAGTGCAACAAATACCATTCCAGGACTGTCTTCAGTCTGCTTAAAAACCCTGCCAACATGCAGTTTCTCTTGAAACTATTGCAGCAAAAGCCAGAATAAAACAGTCATTAAAGAAATCTACAAAAGAATGAGGGGACTGAAAAATACCCCGCCTCTCGCCCGGAATGTTAGCTGGAGAGAGGCACCAGCACCCCACCTGACCCCACTAGGGACGAGGACGTTAGAAAATGGTTGGATGAATGGGATTGAAAAATATAGACTTAAGTCTTTGTTATGTAGGGTTTTTTGAGGCATGCACTCTTTAGAAAAACATGCTTGATCAAACAAATAATCCAAATAATTTAAGTGTGAAATCTACTCATGGGGCTGCACAGTGGCGCAGTTGGTAGAGCTGTTGCCTTGCAGAAAGAAGTTTCTGGGTTCAATTCCTGGCCTGGGTCTTTCTGCATGGAGTCTGCATGTTCTCCCTGTGCATGTGTGGGCTCTCTCCAGGTACTCCGGCTTCCTCCCACAGTCCAAAAACATGACTGTCAGGTTAATTGGTCTCTCCAAATTCTCCCCATGTGTGAGTGTGTGTGTGCATGGTTGTTTGTCTGTCTCTGTGTTGCCCTGCAACAGACTGGTGGCCTGTCCAGGAACATTAGCTGGAGATAGGCACCAGCAACCCTCCTGACCCCACCAAGGGACAAGGGTGTAAGAAAATGGATGGACAGATCCACTCATTACAGGTAATTTGCAGAAAAGAGTTTAATGATTTAGGTATCAGATGTAGGTATCAGTGGAAACACAGATCTTGAAAACTTACAATTAGATTGATTGATTCTACACAGAGTTCCAGGATAAAACTGAATGTTTTTGATAAGATAACAGAAATGTAGTCAATAGAGTCCAAACAGAGATTAGGCATTGAGTTTTACTGAACAGGATAGTGTAACGTTGAGGTGAACTGGTTTCGTTTATGTAAGTGAGGAGTGACACCAACTGGCCATTGGGTGGACATAGCAGAGTGACTCTTCCAATATACAGACAGAAAACAGAATCAGATGCACTCTGGACATGATTAATAGAATGTTTTCATTGAAAATAACAGAAAATTATGTTGTTGTGTTTTTGTTGTTTTTTTTTTCAAACTTATTCTTAAATTGAAAAATGCCAAACAGTTCTTGCAGTTTGTAATTTCACAATATGGGAAATGATTTTAACCACAGAATGAGAAGAAGAGCTTTCAACTTTTACACTTAATTTAAACTTCTGCCAAGTTATGTTCTGCTGCCGGAGGAAGTGAACAGCATCAGGTTGTTTATACAAGGCTAAAGGAGGTATGAGAAAAGAACACAAAACTACACAAGCCTGGAGACATGACAACATGGAGCAGCATGTTGTCATGTCTAGCTATGAAAATTAATGCTACAATTCCTGATAATACCCACCCAGGTTATTTAAAACCACAATGTGGATGTTGGGTCTAAAAGATTGCTTTGATTGAGAAATGTTCTGCCCTTGTTGCTTTATGCCATTGAGAAACATTTTCCATGAGCCTGAAGCATGCTGACCTTGACCAACTTACATCCCCGGAGAGAAGTGCATACTTGGCACTCTGAGGTGGCTCAGGAGGAAGGAAATTTTGGGAATGCAATGCATCAGGTTTTCACGCAGCAACATTAATATGTAAGCAAACAACACAAACTTCCTGCAGTGAAAGACGACAACGGCCATGTCAAGCTATTGTTGGAACAAACAAATGAGGAAATCGACACAGATCGGACTGTGCTATCCGTTATGAAAGTCATGTTAAAACTGAAATCTGACGTTTTGTTGCAGAACAATAACCAATTCCGTTTATTTCTTCTTCTTGACGTTCAGTTGATCTGTTTGTTGTTTACTGTTGAGACTGGTGCCGCAGTCATTGACGATGTAAGTTGTGGTGTTAGTCATTTCAATCTGGAGAGACTCAGACGGAGAGAGAAGCAGTTAAAAGGGTTTAATGACAAAAATAACGTGAAAATAAACACAAAGTTCTTTGGCGATCAGGCCCCGGCCGGGGACGTCGAGCTGGACTTCGATAAGCTCGATGAACATTCCTGATGCAGCGAGGGAATGTAAACCCCCCGGGGCCTGTGCTGGTGGCGGCGGTCAGAGGATGATGAGGCCTGAGAGCCGGGAGCTGAAGGTGGAGGTGGGGTGGCGGTGGGTTGATCGGGGCTGGTAAGCGGAGGAGGCTGGGAGTGAAGGTCCTTTTGAACCAGAGCCAGGACGATGATTGGCTGGAGTGAGGCTTGGACCTGCGTTGATAGGTCCGGGTTGCGGAGAGGGAGGCACTGATTGCAGGGCCAGGTGCGCCAAAAGAGTCTTCCAGCCTGAACTTCAGTCAAGACTCCATGTGTCATGAATAGGTGGATGTTGGTTGTCACTTCTGACAGCACTTATTTAGTTACAAGTGTGTTCTATAGTTTATGTCTGTTTTGCTCTTAATGGTTGGAATTTAGTGTTGAAACTATCTTTGTATTTGACTGTTGGTCTTGAGATTTGGGCAGTTGGAAATAGACTGATTCCAGGTGTTGTTCTGCATCATTCAAATTTAAACAGTGCTTTAGAAAGGAATTAATGCTGATATTTAAAGTTTGTTTGCTCACTGATGTTAATTTTTAAATGGTAATTTGAATCTGTATTATTATTGTATTTTCAGAAACTGCTTCAATTTATTTGCACCGTCCTGTCAGTAATTCTTCAGTAAACCATTTAAACACCCTGATGACCAGCCTGCTTTCTGACCGAAGCCCTATCGTGATCAGTTAAGAAAATCCAGCAACAGAGGTCAAATCCTCAATGTTGAGGCTTTTCAATTGTCACAGTTGATAAAAGGTTCTTCATTTTCATCTGTGAGGCTCATTACTGATGATTCCCCCTAAATCTTCTCCTTTTCGATTTAAAATTGTATTTTGATGGAAACAATGTCTCAATTAACTGGTTAAGTCGTGTTTTAGATTGTTCTTGAAAAACTAATTAGTCACGTCTGATTAGTGGGTGCACACACAGCTGCACAATGGACCCATTGATTTATTTACAGCAGACAGCTGCTCCCCTCTCCGTACCCCCGCTAAATCTTTTAGGGGTACGCAGTACCCGACCGTACCCGCCTACTTTCACCCCTGTGTGTTACCCAGAAAAAGCCTGAAGCCAAATACAGAGAAGACTCGGGGAAGCCTTGTGAGAAGAAGAGCAGAGAAATCAACACCAGCAGCAGCAGGAGTCCTGGAAACGCGACTCCTCTGGGGGACCGTGCTCTCTCTCTCACATGGTATGTCCACAACACACTGTTGTTTTGCCTTCACTTTTTAATCAGGCTTGTTACTTTTAGACATTTAAAAATAAAAATGTGAAAAAGATTAAATACACATTTGTTATTATTTATGGTAATATGTGCAGCAGCTGAAGGTATTTTCAACGAGCAATAGTGTAAAATGTAGGTGGGGGATGTTGTGTGCATTCATGATTGACAGCTGTGTTATGCAATGTTCAGGGAAAGAGGATACTGTATACATATTGTACTGTTGGTTTAATACATGCAGGAACTTTTTCAAGGAATTGGTGAACAAAGAATGTGCTTCATGCTTCAGTCAACCTCAGTCAACAATATATTGTTTACAATGATGTTTTTATTCTGCACTTTTAAAAGAGATAGATATCTCAAGACTGATATCGGCTTTTGACATTTTTTGTGTGCTAAAATGACTTAATGCTTCACTGACATTGCAGATTTGCTTGTTGATCTCTCCTCGGCTGACTTGAAAGTAAGCTTAACGTATGCACTACGCTCAGTTAGCCGATGTTCTGATAAGTGGGACTGCTTAGTTTGCTTTTAGCCCAAGTCCTCAAATAGGCACAAGGGGGAAAAAAATCAATTGGCATGACTCTATCTCCAGCTAACGTTCTGGGCAAGAGACAGGGGGTACACCCTGGACAGGTCGCCAGTCTGTCGCAGGGCAACACAGAGACAGACAACCATGAACACACACAAACCTAGGGAGAATTTACAGAAACCAATTAACCAACAGTCATGTTTTGGGACTGTGGGAGGAAGCCGGAGAACCTGGAGAGAACCCATGCCTGGACAGGGAGAACATGCAAACTCTATGCAGAAAGACCCAGGCCAGGAATTGAACCCAAGACCTTCTTGCTGCAAAGCAACAGCTCTACCAACTGCACCACTGTGCAGCCCGACAGTAGAGACATAAACCCCAAAAGAAAAAACTAATAAGAATCTAATTCAATCACTAAAATAGTACACCTAAAATATACTAATCAGGCACGTTTTTAGTACATTTAAAACAGTACACTTAAAGTACACTAAGTACTACTTAAGTTTGTCCAAAAAAAGTATGTTGAAGTATGCTCAGCACACTTTAAATAATGTTTAAGTATTACTTAAATACTACTTAAGTGCAAAGCACCAAATTAGTATTTCAAAAAAGTCACACTAATTCTAAATATACTTGAAATATACTCATGATTAGTCCTACTAAAAGTATGCTTAAGTATGTTAAAATGTAACGTACACTAATGTTTCACCTGGGTAGTTGCAATACTCGTTACACTGAAAAAAGTAAGCTATAGAATTTACCTAATAAATCTGAGGTAACAATTTGCATCCACTCTTTTGTGGTAAATTTAGTACCATATATTGAGTATAAAATAACTGAACAAAAAATATATGAAATACTTAAAGAAATTGGGTAAAATTTACCTCATATTTATGTATATATTCAACAGCTACTTACTCAGCTAAATTAGGTAAAACTATGTCTTGTTTGCTAGTAGGTAATACCTGATGTTTACAAATAAAGGTTAATTAAAATCAGTTAATAACCATTACTTATTCTGAGAAGGTAAGATTTACCCCCAAAAAAGACATTCAGATCATACACCTTTTCAATGTTTTTAATCCATAAAGTCATCAAAAACAGAAACACAGAATAAATTGCAGCACAACAGTGTCACAGAACATTACAAATAATGAACCTGCGTTATAACCTAACAACTTCAAATGTTGGACAATAAAACATATTCCTGTTTTAGGACATCCAGACTGCTCAATAAGAAAGGAGTAGATCAGAGAAAAGGAGAAGTGAGGAGAGAAGAGAAAATGAAAGTGAGGTGATCAGAGCAGAGGTGCAATGGATGTCCAGTCACATGAAGATTTTATTGTATCTAAACTCTTACTTGTGTTTCTTCAGCCACATACAACAGTGACTGAGCAAATCAGCAATCTGCAGGTGTATTTATACACAAATAACTGAACTGCCTTGTTTATAAGCAGCAATAATACACTAAATTATCCAAAAAATTAATAAAGTGCAGTACAACAGCTTTACACAACATTTCAATGAATAAACCCGTTTTATAACTCACTATGCTAATGGCTTCAAATCTTCTTTCTTGATAATTTGTCAGTGCGAACAACACTTTCAGAGACCCCTTATTCTATTTTAAAAGCCACAAAATCCACACACAAACTCTATGAGATTGTTTGTGTGTGTACAGTATCAAATTTCTGGATAAAGACAAGTCAGAAAATCAACATTCTTTAGTTTCTGTGCTTGCTCTCACTCTCAGAGATAGGATGAGAATAAAAGAAAACAAATGGGGAGGGAAAGAGGGAGAGTTCAAAATTCTTCAGGATTCACTCAGTGGTATTGACCAGACTGGCCAGTTTCTATTGCTTTACCAGTTCTGTTAATGTGGAGAAATCAGAGAACAATGGAGTGGGCTGAGAGAGGCTGCCACATACTTATGTATCCATCTGTACATATATTTCTGTGTCTGTGTGTGGAGCAGAGAAGGGAAGAGGACAAAAATATAAAACTATACTCCATTAAAAATATCTGTCCAGACAAAAGATCCTCTTGGAACGAGAGGGGAAATGTATGTCTATTGCATGAGCTTGTTTTTGAGGCTGTGGACCTTCTTCAGTAGTTTTACCCCATCAAATTCCAAAAAAAGTTTTTGAAAAGCTTCAAATGTGTTCTTGAGCTGCTTTGGATAGTCAAGATTGAGGGCATATATCAGTCCCATCAGCAGCACACATGCCTTTGTTCAGCTTCCACATCCTTCCATCACTTGGTTTCCCTCAATCACTAGACACATCTGATGGATCCTCCTCAGCCATGATGTTGTGCATCACGATCACCTTCATTGTTTTGTCTGTGTAGTCCTCACATTCCTACATGTTAAAAAGAAAGAAACAAAGAAGATGCACATTATTAATTTAATTGAAGATGCTGTTTCAATACATTTCAACTTATCTAAAGGAGACCAAAGGGGAGTGATTAGAAGATAAAAGGAAAAGGGGAGAGAGGATCCCTTGAGTTAAACAATCATCTGTTATCAATGACATACCTGGCAGTCATGGAAAATATCTTCTAGTCTTTCACCAAGGTAGTTAATGAGGCAGCAGACAACTGCATCCCTTTTTTTTCTCAATGCTCTGTGTCTGTAGGGAGATACAATTTACTGAAAAGACTGTTAGTGGAGAGTGGGGAGAGAATTACATACAGTAAGACAGAATTGCTAAAAAAAAAAAGGGTAGTTTAAGTTGGTAAGGAGCTCAACTTTGTTCACAACAAAGCAATTCTTTACAAATTATTTCACTTTTAATTCACGTATATCAATAATGACATATTTGTGGAAAAAAAAGTAAAATAACATACGTCATTTATAGTGTCCAGCGCATCTTGGAACCAGCAGCCCCTTCTTTAGACCGCAGCTTTAGCATGAATGTCTCCTCCACGAAAATGTAGTGATACGTCTGAACTCTTCCTTGATCTAGGTAATAAAAGGACAAAAATAACATTTTAAATGAGACCAGATCTCATAGGCATGGGCATGCAGGAAATCTGGAGAGCGGATCATTTTGTTTTTAAACAGACCGCGGCGGAGACCGACTCCAGCTGCCATGTTAAGGGAGCTAACAGAGCTAACAGGTAAACAACATAAAACACGTCAGTCATTTCATATGTTGGCGACATATTAGTATAGTAGTATTTTAAGACTGAGGCGAAAATACACTAATGAATTGTTCCTCATTGACAGCAGTGTATTTCGGTGCAGCGTGAAGTGGGAGCAGAGACCTGCAGATACTTAATGACCATTATACCTTAACCACACTCGGCAAAAGCTGAACTATCCCCTTTACAATCTATCCTAAACATCCGCCCATTCAATATATTAGAAAAAGCTGGAGTTGACTAGTTTCTAACCTTAAAACCAGCGGTCAGACACAGTCATGCATGCTAGCTAATGTTGTAAAAAGCACACCGCGAACACATTTCATTGCAACTTAGTTGTCCAGACAGTTAACGGTCATGGTGGCGCCAGGGACAGATTCAAACTTTGATTTCAAGTAATGGCATGTTACACAGATGCATATTGAATATAAGTGAAGTGAAATATCTCATTTCAAATATTACAATTTGCCTTCGCGCTATTATTCACAAATAGCTTACCTTCAGCTCACGGTTCGATGGCAGAGAGGATCCAGAGTTCCCTGTCCCGCTCATTCAAAAACGGACTTCTTCTGCACACCATTAAGTAATGCACAACTTAATGGTGTGCATTACCGCCACCTACTGGTACGGAGTGTGGATCAGGACGCGTGCACCGGACTCAAGATTCGGGGGTATATTTTACTCTATTTTCCTATGCAACAGGTTTTTACTGTTAACGAATGGGTAGCATATGTATAATTTACCCATTATTTTATAATTCCTTAGCTAACTGAAAAAATCTATTACATTTTATATGATTTTTTTAGATCATATTTACCACTCTCCAAAATCACTTTTTTCAGTGTATGTTTATTTTATAATCAAACATTTTTAATGTATTCATGTCAATCAAATGCCTATTAAGATAAATATATATATATATATATATATATATATATATATATATCCCAACACCCCTGCACTGTATCTGAGTGTGACAGAAGCAGGCTGTCAGGGAGTCACAGTCCCTTTAATTCATGCAGCTGAGCAGCAGCGGCAGCAGTCTCCCCTCTGCAGCGTCGTCCTGCCCCGCTGCTCCGTTTTTGGTACGGGCTCGCTCAGCCCCCGTGGTCTCCTCATTGGCTCAGCTGTTGGAGCCGCTCCTTCGCTTCTTCTTACGGTTGAGTCGACAGTTTGTTGCAGCTCACCAAAGTGCCCCTTAAATGTCTCAAAACTGCCCGGTGGAAAGGTTCCCCAGCCAGTAAATCATATGTGTTACCCAGATAAAGCCTGAAGCCAAATACAGAGAAGACTCGGGGGGAGCCTGGTGAGAAGAAGAGCAGAGAAATCAACACCAGGCGCAGCAGGACTCCTGGAAACGCGACTCCTCTGGGGGACCGTCCTCTCTCTCACATGGTATGTCCACAACACACCGTTGTTTTGCCTTCACTCACTATAAACGCGACTTTAGCGTCCTACCTCCCTCTGCACACTCTCCTAAGCCCAATTTTTCAAAGTAAAATGTCATCATTGCTCACTTAACTTACTGTTAGCTAACTCTTCCATCAGTTAAGCTATGGGAGTTGCTTTAACTCTGTGGTTTACCTCCCTATAGATAATAGTTTCTGTGCATTTTATGCAAACTGTCCAAGTGCTAAAAATGTTTTTCGGCATGTTTAAAAACGCAGCTGTCTGCAGCTGCAGCCAAGTCAAATACAGGAAGTCGCGTCTAAGTTTTATGTTAAAACAGAGCCTATTTTTTGCACTGTTTCTGTCTATTTACTGCACTGTCTGCTCGGGGGTTCTCTAGTTGATATAATCAAACTACCATAACGTCCTGCATGTTGATTTGATTGAAAATACCCCGAAATCCAGGCTAACATCTGTTACTAAAACTTCATCTTTATTATTTTTAATCAGGCTTGTTACTTTTAGACATTTAAAAATAAAAATATGAAGAAGATTAAATATGCATTTTTATTATTTACGGTAATATGTGCAGCAGGTGAAGGGATTTTCAACGAGCAATAGTGAAAAATGTAGATGGGGGATGTTGTGTGTGCATTCATGTTGACAGATGTGTTATGCAATGTTCAGGGAAGGAGGATCTTATATACATTATACATACTGTATATTCCGTTGGTTTAATACATGCAGGAACTTTTTTAAGGAATTGATCAATAAAGATTGTGCTTCATGCTTCGCACCTCAATCAACAATATATTGTTTACAATGTAGTTTTTATTCTGCACTTTTAAAATAGATATCGGCTTTTGACATTTCTTTTGTGTGCTAAAATGACTTAATGCTTCACTGACATTGCAGATTTGCTTGTTGATCTCTCCTCGGCTGACTTGAAAGTAAGCTTAACGTATGCACTACGCTCAGTTAGCCGATGTTTTGATAAGTGGGACTGCTTAGTTTGCTTTTAGCCCAAGTCCTCAAATAGGCACAAGGGGGGAAATCAATCGGTATGACTCTAATCATGACACAAAGAACTGTATGCAGTATCTACAACACCTGGCAGAAGTATTTAAGCTGCGCAAAACCTTTCAGCCTATGTTAACTCCACAGATGTAAAAGTATTTTATTTGGATTTTTACATTAAAGATCAACACAAATAAAGGAACACATCATTTTTAACAGTTTTGAAAATGCCAGCTCCAGAAGTCCCTGGTTGTTAAATAGAGGACACTTATGTGTGTAATTTAATCTCATTATAAATACAGATGTTTTGATTTGTAGAAGACATTAGTGAACAAACAGCAGCTTGAAGACCAGCGAACATACAGGACAAATAAGGGAGAAAGTTGTGGGAAAGACATTATTGTCTACCTAAACATGGTGGAGGTTCACTTTCCAGCAACACTAACATACAGCAAGAGTTACAATGAAACAGCAGAGACCTCAATAGACAAGCTGTAATTGTAGTAAAATGTGGTTCTACGAAGCGTTGACTCAATAGAGCTGCATTCAAAGACACACTGTGCTTTTAAGATTTTGATTGGTTAAAAAAATGAAGGACATGTACCATTTTACAAGTACGCTCCATGGGATGCTCTATCTTTCCAAATATTTGCAAGAATACATTGAAGTTTGAGGTCACAACGTGACAAAACATGAAAAAGTTAAAAAGTTAGGAAGTGTTCTTCCAGGTGCTGCATATCAAGGGGGTTTATAGAAGACCTGGATATTTCCATGCTGCAGCTATTACTACCATGAAAAGACAAAAACAACTGAATATCTTAAGCTGACATAAACCTTGAGGATTGGCGCAACCCCCAGCCCCAAGTTTGTCCTTTAATCAAAATCAGCCAGATGTTTTTGATTTAAAGAATATTTATGCGTATAGGTTCCCCTGAGACACTTTGTTCTTTGTAAAGTACATGTTTATTTACAGTGTAAATTTAGGGAAGTGTGGGTCATCGGGACAGAGATCTAACATTCATAAAGCTGCTTTTCTTGTCATTGTCATATTGATGCTTAAGAGAAGCGTCCCAAAACAATCCAGTGTCTGCTGATAGGAAGGTTTTTACAGCTTGAGTTCTGTAGGTTGGATTAGGCTCAGGTTTGTGGTCACCTGTTTTCTACCTACACCCACAGAAAGCTCCCACTTGACCAGAAACAGAAATATACCAGCACTCTTTGTGAAAGCTTGTGTGACTCTGTGGGTGAGGGATGGGTGGGTGTGCAGGGGGAAACAGACCCATGGGAAAAGTGTAATTTAGGGTTAGCCAAGAATAGAAAAGAGAAAAAAATACGTTCTAGTTGTTTTGCTTTACATTCATGGTGTAGGATTGCATGTTTAGAGGTTTGTTGAGTTCAAACTGGACGTTTAGTTTTGAAACTGAATCAGGTGTATCATCATCATTTACTTTAACTTAGATCAACATTTTACTTTATTATATTTTTCAGTTACCAGTCAGTCTGAATTATTTTTACAAGCAGAATCACAAATTTGTATTTTTGAACATCTATATGAAAACTTAAGAATGATAAAAACATGAGTACTGATTCAAATTAGGGCTGCACCGATTGCAGTTTTCTGGCTGATCACCGATCTTTTAAAAAGCTTAACTTGCTGATTCCGATTTTGGCCGATACGATTTTTTTTTTTTGTTTGATATGTTGCTCAATATAGCAAGAAAGTTGTTGAGTTGGCAACAGTGGGGTCACTATTGTTAATGATAAATGTCCAGTCATAACTGGTGGGCCGGTCTGTCACGCAAACCTTTCTCACCGGAGAGCAAAAGAGGACAGTGGTTGATTCTTAGACCTTTGCCAAGGCAGATACAATCGGTGGATAAAATTGGCTTCATATGTAAAACCGGCCGATCGCCAATCTCCCAAAATTAAAGAAATCGGCTCCGATAAATCGGTGCACCCCTACTTCAAATAACACCTTATCTCAGTTTTTAGTTTAGTGCATTACATATTTTATTTTACTCCAACTGTAACAAATGTAACTAACTATGGGAACTGCAAGAGGTAATCCTTTTAACTTGTACAGAATTACATCTTGAACCTTAACTTTTAGGTCCCAGCCTTATGAGTTTTAAGTTTCGATATTAATCAACCACAGCTTTTCTTCCCCGTTTTGCCCAGCTTCTCCTACTTCATGGCCTTCTCGTGCACCTCAGCACCACCCACAGTCCCAACCAATGCAAAGCCAACACCTCCCAACAGACTTTCTCCTCCTGCTCCCACTGAATGGCTGCTCTTAGCCTAGCGTCCCCTCCTCTCTACTCGTATATGCATATTTTTGTCACGTTCTCGCTCTCCTCTGCCTGTGTGTATTTATTTCTGAACACACCTGCCCTATCTGGCTGTGTGTCTTCAACAGGCTTTCTGGGTCAGACGCCTCTTGTAATTTTCCATTCTGACTTGTTGATACCGACAAAGGGGGCTTGTCAACCATCTGGCTCAGAAATCCTAAAGACGTCTTGAGTCGTGTTAATCCGTTTTGGACCAGGCCGGCTCATCTGAGCTGACTGGAGCTGCGGACGTTCAGCAGGGAGATTCAGCCGCTCATAAGTGAGCTGCTGCATGTGATATTCTTTACATTTAATTAGGCTTTAAAGCTGACTTTGAGGTTTGTGCCTGTCTCTCATGTAAGTCTACTAAATTTCAGGTTATAGGTTTTTTGACTACATTTCAGTGGTGTGGTTTGATAGACACGATAAAAAAGAATGATTGGCAGCGCTAAACCCCTCCCCCTGATTGTGATTGGCTGTTTCTAACAGAGCAGTGAATTTGTTCAGGTAACTGCAGAACCATAAGAGAAGGCAGAGGAGCTTCATTTATTTATTTTTTTCAGATTACCCGTCTCATATTATGCTGTCACGACATAGTGATAGTTTTAACAAATATGTAAAAGATAAACATATTTTTAATAAAACTTACATATGGCAGTGGTGTTGCATGTATTTGGAGTAAAATAGATTAAACCACACTCAGAATTTTTACGATAACTTTTGCCCACAAAGTGAAACCAGGTTTTGATCAATGAGGAACAAAAAGGCTCTGGAAACCGATAATTTAATATTTGGCATATTTAAATATTTCAACTTTGACATTTAATAAATTATTTTATTTAATCATTATTTGACCATGAAGTCCCTTTAGATAAAATCTATTTTTCAAGGAGACCTGACAAAGAGGCACCCTGTGTACAGTATACAAAACAATAATTAAAAGGTAG
The DNA here is from genome assembly GCF_051168715.1 of Poecilia mexicana. Taxonomy (NCBI): domain Eukaryota; kingdom Metazoa; phylum Chordata; class Actinopteri; order Cyprinodontiformes; family Poeciliidae; genus Poecilia; species Poecilia mexicana. The sequence goes on along the minus strand of NW_028263377.1, from coordinate 11,994,838 downwards.
ATGTTTATTATCAATCATGTGATACATGAACCTTGTGATACATGTTGTGTCAGAGAAAATCTGACCGAGTAAAATTAATTTTTCTATTCTTGCACATTAAGTTGATATTCAAAAGCATTTCGGTCTTACGTGCTTCAAGGTCAAGATGTTTCTTCTCTCTGTATTTATTTTATTTTTTTGCTGCCTCAAGCAGCTGCTTGTCTATCAAACAAAGTCTGATCAAAGTCTATCAAACTTTGCGTTCCTGGAGAGCTCAGTTTAAGGTGAAGCTTCACCTTAAACTGAGCTCTCCAGGAACGCAAAGTTTCAGAACGTCCTCGTCTATAGGTTCACTGACAAACTCCAATATTGTTTTTGGAGGGTTCAAACTTTTTCCTGGCATGCTTCCCACGCAAGTCAAACATGAGCTGTACGTTTGGGGTCGCGGACTTTGACACCAAGAGCCATCGACGTTATCTTGAGCTAAATTTACCAGGTTGATCAGGCTTGGACTAGTTGGCACAAGTACTGATGATGTATTTCTTTACAGTGAATGGATCTGATTCATTTCTGAATAACTTTGGAGATCTTTACTAAGATAAGCTCAGATCTTTGGACATCAAGATCAGATCAGTCTAAATTATTTCAAGACTTTTTAGACATCTTCGCCTGGTATCCCATTACATGTGGAGGGTGTTGTATTTTACCTAAGCTGGACTGATATCCTTCAGATTTATCACTCTGCTTTCTTTGTTTTTGGTTAGATGGAGAAGCCCGCTCTGGATTCCAGTGAGGAGAGAGCCTGGCTGGGAGAGGGCCAGTCTGAGGTCCAGCTTGCAACCAGTCCTGACCCAAGAGAGCCAAATGACGAAGATCGACTAGCCTGGGATTCTAAAATCCAGTATGTGTTGGCTCAGGTCGGCTTCAGCGTGGGCTTGGGGAACGTCTGGAGGTTTCCATACCTTTGCCACCAAAATGGAGGAGGTAAAGGTCTTTCAATAAAGAAAGTACTCTGGAGTCAAACCTTTAAGACATTTCAACATTTCAACATTTAATCTTGTTGTTAAATGAAAAGGAAACATCTTTCTTCTTTCAATTCTTCCAGGGGCCTTCATGCTTTTGTATGTTTTTCTTTTACTGATTGTGGGAGTCCCTCTGTTTTTTATGGAGCTGGCAGCTGGCCAGAGTATTCGACAGGGAAGCATTGGCGTATGGAAGCACATCTCCCCGAAGCTGGTGGGGATCGGCTACTCCAGCTGTGTGGTGAGTGTTGCTCCTTTAGGTTGAGGCATGTAAAAGTCATGTGGTAGCTGGAAAATCCCGCTTACTGTACTTACTGTTTGCATGTGTTAGTTAAAGGATTATTAATCGGTAATAGTAATATTTAAAGGGAAGGGCCGAGATTGGTCTGATTAAATAATCTGCAGATTCCTGTGTCTTCTGCTGATTAGCCTCTAGTGTTTCTTTTGTCCCACGGTCTTTGAACTAACTCTCTTTTGATCAGTAGAGGTAGTGTGTATATACTTAGAGATGGTAGTGATTTCATTTCATGCTGTAACTTGAGAGCAGAGCAAATCGCTGTTGCTTTTTGCTGTCAGACTCTTGTGTAACACTTTTCTCTGCAGACAAGACAAGGCAACCTCAATCACAGCCCAAAGAGAATAGATAGTAATATGTAAAATTTTTACGATATATATATATTTTTTTATAGAAATCAATTATATTCATTTGCTTTTTACCTCATTTTCAATCCAGTAGATTATATTTGCTTTGTGTCTCAACACAGAAATATTTTAATTGCTTCTCAATGACATTAAGGTTCCCCTATTTAATTATTTTTCCTGTAATGTTGTATATATGGATTTGGAAACAATGACGTGCATGCATGGATGTGGAAGTGTCATGGTTTGGGATGCTTTGTTGCAGCAGGACCTGGTTACCTCCACAATGTGTGTCAAATATTGAGGAAAATATGAGGCTATCTGTTAAAATATGAAGCAGAACTGGATCCTACAGGAGGACCATGACCCAAAACATACCAATAAGCCCACCAATGACAGAATGGGAGTGAAGGAATGGAAAGTTCTGGTCAAAGCCTGAATCTTGATCTCATTTAGATTTTATGGTTTGACCTCAGATGTTCAAGAAAACCATCAAACATGTCACAACAGAGCATGAAGAATGGATCTGCTTTGCTCAGACTGGTGATGAAAACTGGTTGATGGTCACAATATGGTGTTTATTTTGACAAGACATTCTAGTTTAAGTCACAGCGTTTTTAAAATTAAAAATCCTAATCCTAATTAATAAAAATAAAAAAAGGCTCCAATTTAAAAAGGTCTGTTCTAGTTAAACAATGAATGTACATGTAAAACATTGGTATTTTTCTGCAGGAAGTGCTTTGTTTTGAATGCGAGGGCCACATAACTGTTCCCTTTTCTGGTCGGGGGCCGGTCTTAGTTTTTTGAGAAAGAAACCTTAGAAAACTTTTGTTGAGAGGGGGAGGAGGGGGGGAGTGAAACTGTGGACCGGGGGAGAGGGAGTGAAACTGTGGACGGGGGGGGATGGGGCCTGGATTACTGCCGACGACATATTCGCGTTTGTAGATAGATTTTTACCCAGAATGCAAATGGAAAAAAAACCGTGAGCGAAACGGTAACTGGTACTGACTAGTATATATTCCATTGAGGAAAACTAAGTTTCATATCTGCTCAAGAGCTCCCCTGGTGGTTGAAGAAAAATCCACATATATATGAAAAAAACACTGAATGCTCTCTGGTATTGTTCAGGGGGCCAGACCAAATGAGGAGGCGGGCCGGATCCAGCCCGCAGGCCGTAGCTTGGGGACCCCTGCCTTAAAGGCAACGGGTACCTTATTTACCGACTATAGAGCGCACCTCACTATAAGGTGCATCTACAAAGTTTTTTTAAGAAAAAAAACTGTAAACATACATATATATAAGCCGCACCGGGCTATAAGGCGCTGGTATCTCCACCGCTCTCGGTTTTCCACAAGGACGCAGCAGCAAGGACGTCTCCAACGACAAACCATGGATTCGTTCACACTGAGCTATTTCCTTCCTACCAGATCTTTAGCCTTCAACTTAAAAGCGACGTCATATGAGCTTCTTCGTGTTGTTTCCATGATGAGGGGGTATGAGTTTGAAAACATTTATCCGTCATGTCTGCTGCTAGCTTGTGCTTGTTCTAAATGAAAATTAGCACTTTCTTCTTTGATTTTCAATTTTGAGTTAAAATTATTCACTTCCTGCTAAAGCGCCCCCTGGTGGTTAAAGAAAAATCCACAGAAAAGTCACACCATGCTACAAGACGCGTGGTTCAAAGCGTGGGGAAAAAGTAGCGGCTTATAGTCCGAAAAATGCGGTAATTATAAAAAAAAATGTCAAGGTAGAAAAAGTATCCATAACAGATAACAAATTATTATTTTTTGTTAACCTCTTGAAGTTTTAATACCTGCTTGGGAATATTTATTTACATGTGCAAACACTGTTTTGTCTGATACTTTGATAGACTTAATTAAATAGATCACATCTGTGTTATTCTGCTGGGATGAAGGTACAAAATGTTTGGCTCTTTGCTAAGTTGATTTGAAACGTTGCTTTACCTCTTAAGTTGCACCTGAATTATTGCTACAGCACTTAAACAGAGCATAACAGAGCATTTCCATAAACGCATCTGATACCAAATGTTGAGTTACTAAAACAAAAGTCAAAGTTTAAAGAAAGATTTTAAATTAACTTTTGTTTGAAAATCGCGAAAAGCCCTTTTAGGACCACTTTCTTCCTAACAGTCTAGCAGACTTTTTCCACAGTGTATTAATCATTCTCAAGTTCACAGTCACAATTTAAGCCATTTTTCTTCTTCCTCAGGTCTGTTTTTATGTAGCTCTTTACTATAATGTCATCATTGCATGGAGTCTTTTCTACTTGGGAAATTCCTTCCAGTATCCTTTGCCGTGGGAACAGTGCCCGATTGATGCAGGCACCAATGAAACAGGTACGAGCGTAACAGAGACGTTTAATCAAGCATGTCATGTAAGCATCTAAACTGTTGTCTGTCTTCAATGAACAGTAAAGGAATGTGCGAGTAGCTCTCCAACGCAGTATTTCTGGTTCAGGAAAGCGCTGAGCATCACCAATTCGATAGAGGAATCTGGAGAGTTTAACCCCATCATGACGGGATGCTTACTGGCTGCTTGGGCAATCGTATCGCTGGCTATGATCAAGGGGATCAAGTCCTCCGCAAGGGTGAGAGAAAACCAACCTCAACAATCCGTACATCATCATTAAGTGTTTTAAGGAACTGTAAAACTTTCAGGGACATATTTTCATTTTGAGCACTGGTTGGTAAAATCTGGATGCTTTGAGAGAAAAGTAAAATTCTTGGAAATAAATCTTTCTATGTTTCTTCTCACCTTAGGTGATGTACTTCTCCTCAGTTTTTCCCTATGTGGTTCTCTTCATTTTCCTCATCAGAGGGATGTTGTTGGATGGAGCCATAGATGGAATCACATATATGTTTTATCCCAAAGTAAACAGGCCAGATATGTTTAGTTCTAGAAAATCTGTATTAACAAATCAAAGTGGGCAGTTTTTCTCAATGAGATCTTCTGTGATATTTCACAGCTTGAGATTTGGGGGAACGTACAGGTATGGCGCCAGGCGGCTACACAGGTGTTTTTCGCATTGGGTCTGGGCTATGGCTCCGTTATCGCGTATTCCTCCTACAATCCGGTCCACAACAACTGCCACAGGGATGCCCTGATGGTCTCCGGCATCAACTTTATGACATCTGTGCTGGCCTCACTGGTGGTTTTCGTGGTGCTGGGTTTCCGGGCCAAAAACATCGCCCTACGTTGCATTGCTGAGTATGTATACCTAAGGGTAATGTTTCAATCTCACTTTCACAATTTTATTATCTTCTCATAAAACCTGCATTCCTTATATTTGTTCCTTTATCTCAACCTCTTCCAGAAACCTTGGTGTGTTAAATCTTATGTCCTCTAACGCATCCAGCAACCGCTGGTGGCCCTCGTTCAACGTTACAGATCCGAGCTCCGTGTCTTTATCTGAATACAGACAGTGGTACCATGAGCTCGGCTCCACACTGGGTCCACAGCTCACTGACTGCAATTTGGAGGAGGAGATGAACAAGGTAACGCTGAGAACGAATAAACTCAACTCAAAAACTCAAAAATAAACATACTGCTTTGAAAATTTGTGAGGGTGCTGATGAACTTTTGTGCGCTACTATCTGACCTCATGGCAATGCAATCAGAAGCAGAGAAAATGAACCGGATGGGAATATTTTACTTCTTTGGTCTATTTCTATGTCTGCTTTGACAACACAGAAGCATGAACAATTATTATAAATAATAAGAAAGAAAACTATCTCCAGTCTCCATATACAGGTGAAACCAGATCCAGTTAACATTTTTCAGATGAAAATATTTTTATACAACTTCTAAAAGGTTTATAGATGTTAAAAAAAGACAGAGAATCAGGCCCAAACTTGGTCTCTATTGTTGTGTTGTGTAGTTTAACCTTATGATATAAATATAAACATATAGCATAAAATAATTAGAGAAAATGAAAGCAGGCAAAACACAAAAACCTTTCCAGTTCCGTTAAACATTCTTAGAAGTATAAAAAAGTGATAATAAATCCCTCTATTTACCAATTCGGTAAAAATAACATTTAGTTTATCATTAAATTTAAAAAATACTTATGAATGAACACATCAGCAAATCAAAATCGGGAAATAAAATTGCTGCATAAAGTGAGCCAATTCAAAATTTACTGAGGTTTTGTCTTCTGTAATAATATGCTGTTATAACATGCATATTAAATGTCTTATATACCCGATTTTATAACGAATTAACTTAAAATAGCATATGAAATATGGTAGGTAAATGTACATATAGTAACTCTCATCAGTCAATAGTTCATACAGTTCTCCTATCTTGGCTTGATGTAGATCAGATGTAATAATAGAAACACATAAATGTGTGTTGAAATAAAGCATTAAAGATAGACATTATTTTTATTGCACCCATAGATGAGGAATAGGAGCTATAAGAACATGCTGCTTGCAGGAGGCTTGTGTTACCGATACAATATGCTTTTACAGAAACAGAGGAGATCATGCGATCTCCCTGTGTTTATGTTGTGTAAAAAATCTGCAGAGTCAAACGAAGAGCTGTAGGAGGAATAATCAGCATAATGTGTACAGTTTCAGCCTCCTCTTTGTGTCTGCAGGGCATTGAGGGGACGGGCCTGGCATTCATAGCATTCACTGAAGTCATGGCCCTCTTCCCGGCCAGCCCCTTCTGGTCCACGCTGTTCTTCCTGATGCTCTTCAACCTGGGCCTGAGCACCATGTTCGGGACCATGCAGGGGATCCTCACGCCTCTCATGGACAACTTTAAACTGCTGGGCCGCCATCGGACCCTCCTCACCGGTACCGCAACACGTCCTCAAACACTCAGTGTGCACAGGGAGCCACGCAGGGATTGTAACGAATTGTTGAACGTTATTTAAAAATACAGGCCTTTCCAGCAAAATGTGTGAGGTTCCAGTTGAACTTTTCCACATGTTATGTCATTATAACCACATATTTGTTTGTATTTCATTGGACTTATACACTTTTGATTGTGAAGTAAAAATAAGATGATATTTTCAAGTCTTGTGTCTTATTGGTGTCAGGTCTGTGAAAGCATAGTTTCTCTATTTTAGACAGTGTTTAGTTTGGTTGCATTGAAAGGACTCTGCTTTTTATTAACGTTTTTGTTACTTTTCTGTGTCATCATCATCATCATACTTATTTGGGGCAGTTGAGAGTAAAGGAGTTTAAAAAGAAATGCACTCCAGACTTTTCAGATTTTTATGAGGAAAGCTACATTTATGCACTTTGTGTTGGTCTTTTAAATTTAATCTATGTAATAAAATACGTTGAGGTTTGTGGTTATAATGTGACAAAATCTAAAAAGGTTGAATGATTGTATATTTTCAGTAGCGGTACATATAAACATAAAATACCAGCAAATTAAACAATATAAGCGAATAAATATTGTATTAAATATATTTTTTGTGCTCAGATAGTTTAGTTATGTTTGTCTTATTGTGTTTTTTTTTTTGTTTGTTTTGTTTTTCAGTGTTCAGCTGTGCCTTGGGGTTCATAATGGGATTATTGTTCACCCAGCGATCTGGCAATTATTTTGTGACGATGTTTGACGACTACTCTGCAACCCTGCCACTTGTTATTGTTGTGATTTTTGAAACAATCAGTGTGGCATGGGTTTATGGCACTGATCGGTAAGAGACAGTATTTGGTTGCAAAAATACTTGGATAAAATCTTTGTATATCTTTTTTCATGATCATCTTGCCTAACTTGAACAGAAATACCACCTTGGGTGAAATGTTTTCTATCTGCAGTTTCCTGGACGATATTGAACTCATGCTCAAATGGCGCCCCCCAGTGGTGTACAAATATCTCTGGAAATACGTGTGTCTGCTGGCAATGGTTGGTCTCCTTGCTGCCAGTTTACTTCGAATGGTTTTCAAGGCACCCACGTACACTGCCTGGAATCAGACCGCAGTAAGATTTGCCTTTTCAATCAGACATATTAGAAAATATTTAAGGCTAAAATTACATGTGTTTTTTTAACAATTATAACCCAGAATGTCAGTCATGTTCTGTTCAAAAATGTATAGAAATGAGAAACGTGTCGGTACTAAAGAGAGGTTATTGAAGGCTTTCTCTGCATGCTCCTTTGAGTTTAGCTCACGGTGGGGTCATGGTGACCTTTGACTCGGTCTATGTAAAAGTGAAATCCAGCTCAGTCAGATTTAGACCTGGAAACAGATGTCACCCAGACCATTTGTCTCATTGCTTCATGGAAAATATGTTTTAGCTACTTTAACTGAATATATCTGGATTGAACATAATGCTGTTCATTTCTGTTTGAAACAAACTTAATATATTGTCTAAATTCAGTACATACAGATATATAGTTTATAGATTTTATTTCTGTTATAACACTGGATTCAGATAAAGTAGAAAATTACAAAGTAAAAAAAAAAAAACAGATTCCAAATGCAGAGAAGTTCATCTGCTGAAAAGTCTTAACAGATCAACAGTATTTTCAGTCAATATTTGGTTGGGTGTGTAGAAAATCAGCCTATGGCACTGCTGAGGTGTAATGGAAGCCCAGGTTGCTGTAAAATCGTCCTTCAGCTTGTCTGCACTGTTGACTCTCTCCTAAATCTCCCACACTTTTCTCTTTTGCTGCATTAATGTTCATGGATACAGCCTCACGTCACTTACCATCTTATCGGAGCTTGTTCCGATAGGAACGACTGTCAACTCGACTGTTCTTGGTGTTAATGTGCTGAGACTGTGACATGACATCTCTGTTTTAAAAGTCTGTTATCTAATTTTCTGAGAAACTGAATGTTGCGTTTGTATTATTCATAAGGTATGATAATGAGAAATAACAGGAATAAGCACTTCAAATATGTCACTCTTTCTGTTGTAAATGTATTAGATGGAGGGATTTTAATCAACTTTTCAAATGTTTTTGGAAAGATTAAAATTCTCTGACTTTTCACAAACATTTTTTTTGGCTTAGTATTAACTCCAGTGCAATCTTCTTCATCCTCCTGTGTGCCGTTTGTCTTTCCAGGCCTCTGAGATGACGCTGGCGTACCCAGGCTGGGCCCTGGCTATGATCGTCATGCTCATCGTGTTCGCCAGCCTTCCTGTGCCCATCGGCTACATCCACTCCGTGCTGAAAAGCCGCTCCGCCCTCGACATCCCCCCCCAGGAGGGCCCCGGCCCCGAGGTGCACCGCGAGCTGTACACCAAGTGCAACTCCACCGATCAGCTGGACTCCAACTCACATCCGGCCCCCTGTGAGGAAGACGGGGTTCGTCCCAGGACTTCCTTCCTGCCGGTGGGCAACGAGCAGTACCGGCTCCTTCCACAGCAGGAGGAGGAGGAAGGGGGAGAGGAAGAGGAGGAAGACACAGGAGTGTGAGGGGGATGTTCAAGCTGATCAAATTTTGGACTGAATAAAGTGAGAACAGTCCGTTACAGTATTTTTTTTCTTCGTCAGAACGATTATCTATTTTATATCTTTAGCCAAAATCATTTTCAGTATTTAAAAATGAAATCCAACTCCTCCAGCTGGCTCCCTACTCCACTTTCTGAACCACGTTTAAACTGACTGAAGAGAAACATGCAACTTCTTTTCACCATCTTAACTTCATGCGGGAGTCGTAACTGAGCCGGTGGTCAATCAAGCCACCAATCGGCTACGAGAAGTATGTTTTTAGATAAATAAGGCTTTAATTTGCAAGAAAAACTCTGCTTTGAGAAACTGTGATGTTTGCATGTCTGCGTATGATAGTGGTGTTAGTCTGTGTGAAACCGGACAGAGATTCAACCGTTTAGATTTTTGTGATCAGTGTCTTCAGACTAGAGAGGTTGAAAGGATGGAGCTGCACGTTTTAATGCCTTGGCAGGAAAAAGATGAAACTTTACTTTGATAGTTTGGAGTTTACTCACCGTTCGCTTCAGGGAGGATTCTGTCTCCTGAACGTTTTGATATCAACTGACCGGTTCTGTCCAGGTGACTGGACCGCTGCGTCCCGCCACCTGGACATTCGACACCCAAACTGATGAGCATCAAACAAAGCACACACACAGACCATTTCAAAAGAGTAACTTTGTTGTTTTAATTTGTTGTTGAAAATGAGTCGCAGATATGAAATAAAACTATTTTATTTGACAGGTTGAAAAGTGACATTCTGGATTAAGTAAATGAAAAACAATAAAGAATTAATCAGTGTTGATGAAAGGAATCAACTTAAACCAATAAATATCAGAATAAGAAGTTTATGTTTTGTTTCACCTCTTGGCTATTCTAACAACTTTAATTCTGTAAAGAATATATTTCGCTAACGTGAAACATTATTTTAGCTCAATCTCTTTGAGCTAAAACCCAAAATACCAAAATACACTTTATTGTATCAAAGTGTCTTCACAAAAATGTCATGCAAAAAGGACAACATGGTGTTTTTGCTTTTATTTAAAACAGGAAAGCAAGAGTTATTCCTACTACTGCTAAAATAATACAACATATTAGTATTATTATTAATACAAAGTATTCTAAATATTGTTGACTATTACAGTTGTGATTAAGTTTATGATATGTATTTATTATTTTATTAAATTACACAGACTTATTAGAAATACCTTATTACCAGCCACTTATCTGTAGTGTTCAAGTATACCTGCTCATTCAGGTATACTTGAATGAGCAGGTATACCTGCTCATTCAAGCAGGTATACCTGCTTGAATGAGCAGGTATACCATTTTGTTGTTTAAAAGAGCAACAAACAGCTGAATTAATTTTTTTCTCTAGGCTATAAAGAATGATAGCAGCCTCCTTTCAGCCAGCTGATCAGTAGTGTGCAGCAGCTACTCTGCTCTAAACAGCCAGTGGAAACATTCCAGCTCTGTCTCTGGCATCTGGTTAACAAAGACTTAAAATTGTAGTGATCTTGAATGTCTTAGTGGTTGTGAAAGTAACCTTTTGAAACTGAAATATCTGTTGGTAGCAGCAGTTGCAATATTTTTGTCTGATTTTGACAAATCACACAAAACAGTTTTTTTAGTATTAGACATTTTCTATTGAAATGAGATCTGAGCTTTTTGCCGGCTATATTAAGTCGACTTCCTTCCAGAAGAACGACTTTAAAGCTCTTAGCTCAGCAGATAGATACGTTATCATCTTGGGAAATCATTTCATCATCAACAAACTGGAATAACCCAACGTTGTTGCAGAACAGTAACTGTGAGGATTGTGGGGGGTTTCAGTCTTTCTGTGTTTCTTTGGAATGTTACAAAACAAGATTTGTGACTCATAACAGAACAAAACTTTTATCCAGGTATCCACAGCTTCTCTTTAATCCACCAGAACCTTCTGTCTTTCATTTCTTTGGTGGGTTTCTGTTTTGAATGCATGTTGCTGGAGCTTTGACTTTTGTTTTTTTTTCTTGTTTTTTTGTTTTTTGGTCAATCTGTATTTTTCTCTTATCCAGCCTTCTTAAATTGTTTGTCCAGCCAGTTTATAGAAACAAAAAAAACATTTTGTTTCACTTTCTTTTATCTGCAGACTCATTTGCGTACGGCAATTAGACATATTCATGCATTTGTTTCAGAAATACAAATTGCAGGGGAACTCCATCATTTTTCTTCAGTACTGAGTTATTCCGTATTTTTTTTGTAGCCTTGTTCGGAAAATGAATGTAACATTAATAAACTAGTGATTTCATCTTTTTTTTAAAAGTGATTGTTCTATTGAGAAATCTTTCTTTGAAACAAAAATAACCAGTGGATATGAGCGGCAACAGTTTTCATCTCTGTTTTGAGTTTTTCTGTGAGATCAGGATGATTTGAGTGCATCTTTTCTGAATTGGTTTGCTTTTGAAATAAATAAAAAAAATGTGACAGTAAGACAGCAACTTTAGGTTACCTGATTATACCTGGGAAGATCACAGAAGTTTATACATGTATAGTTTTGTTGTGTTCAATAATGAAAGTGTTTCTGCACCACAATGTGCAGAAACAAATCTAATTCTGCCAGCACCCTTGAATGTGAAAACAGATTAAAACAACTGACAAAGCACATTTTTGTTCCAGCTAAGGCTTCTATGAAAAGTCAACATCTTAGCGGTTCTCAACGTGGGCGGTACCGCCCCCCAGGAGGCGTTCAGAGTACGGCAGGGGGCGCTGGCGGACATTTTTACAAGAGGGGGGCGCTGGGATGCTTTTGGGGGGCGTTTGGTCGAAGGTAAACTTTACACTTTAAATGCACAACAATACCAGTTTAGACTTTGAGCAACTTGGTAAAACTGTATTGTGTAACATTAAACCATGCTTGGCTGCAACAATATACATGGCAGCTCTTCTAGTCAGTGTTTGTTAGCTTCTGTTAGCTTCTTGGCGCAGCTCCGTTCTCCTGCTCCTGGTAGCTAAAATCACGATACTCAGACAAGCACGCTCTGAATATCAAACGGAACTGTGACATCATGATGGGACATCACAGTAGAACTTCAAAACATCACCAGCGATTATAAAAGCTCCTCACATCGATCTCTTTTCATCACAACCTGTTAGCAGCCGTTGTCGATACATTTCTCCTGAGAATTTATTTAGCAGTTCGCAGTAAGATTTTCAACGTTGTTTGGTTAACATTTCTTGTAGAGATTGACATCAAACTAAACGCGAAATCTTTATTGAGTTTTTAGAGAAGTTTTTATAACCTGGAACAAGACGATTAAAATGCAGTCCGACCAACCCAGAGATGAAGAGGTCAGTTACGAAGACATTGAAAGAGAATTACAAATACCCAAGCCACTCAAGCCCAGGAAGAAGAAGAAGGTGCCATTTGCAGTCTGGCTGGAGCTGCAGGAGCAAAAGAAGTCTGCTGAAACAATCGAACAGCAGGATGCTTCATTGATGACCAAAAAGAAAACTATCACCAGACCACTGGAGACAGTGGACCAAAAAGAGCCACCTGAGAGCGAGTCCAACGAGATGAAAAGTTGTACAGAGGAACCAGTGGAACCATCACAGCCGGTCATCGAAAATATTGAAACACAAAATGTGTCAATGCCAGCAAAGGAATGTAATGAGGCAGCTTCCTTGAAAAATGAAAGTAATTGTGCATGTCTTGCTAAATTTAAGGAATCTGAAAGGGAGTATATCAGAGTCCAGAAGTACTTAATGAGACAGCTTGATGAGATGTTTGACATAAATCGCAAATTAAATGACCAGCTTAGACGTCAGAAAGATCTGATGAGAAATGACGGATCAGATAGAAGACAAGGCAGAAATTTGATGTCTCCTCAAATTCAGAGAGACATAAGAGAAAACGCAGAGCATAGAACATTTCATCATCAATCGGATTCAATTCAAATGGACATGGCTGTGCAGGAGAAAAGTTATCAGAAAAAAACAGTGACTCGTACAATTTCGACCCAAACCGAGATGAACGTGGTTGAATCCAGCAGTCAGACGGAACCGGATCGAAAAACGATTTCGACCCAAACCGAGATGAACGTGGTTGAAGCCAGCAGTCAGACGGAACCGGATCGACAAACAACTTCGACGCAAACCGAGATGAACGTGGTTGAAGCCAGCAGTCAGACGGAACCGGATCGACAAACAATTTCGATCCAAACCGAGATGAACGTGGTTGAAACCAGCAGTCAGACTGAACCGGATCGACAAACTATTTCGACCCAAACCGAGATGAACGTGGTTGAAACCAGCAGTCAGACGGAACCGGATCGACAAACTATTTCGACCCAAACCGAGATGAACGTGGTTGAAACCAGCAGTCAGACGGAACCGGATCGACAATCGATTTCGACCCAAACCGAGATGAACGTGGTTGAAACCAGCAGTCAGACGGAACCGGATCGACAATCTATTTCGACCCAAACCGAGATGAACGTCGTTGAAACCAGCAGTCAGACGGAACCGGATCGACAAACAACTTCGACGCAAACCGAGATGAACGTGGTTGAAACCAGCAGTCAGACGGAACCGGATCGACAATCTATTTCGACCCAAACCGAGATGAACGTCGTTGAAACCAGCAGTCAGACGGAACCGGATAGACAAACTATTTCAATCCAAATTGATCCCAAACAGAGACCCTTCCCTGCACAGACAGACGTTACATTCAGTGAAGACGTAATCCCAACACCAACTCAGGAATATGAACCTCAATCTGCTGAAGAGTCAGCAAAGCAGAGTAATGATTGTGAAAAAGAGAGGCCCAAGAAACGGATTTCACTGTGGAGGCGAATCAAAAAGACGTTAACGCCATTGTGTCTCCGTCAGTTTAAAGATCGATCTGAAGTCCATGAAGAGTAGAGATAAAGTAGTGGCTTATATCTCTGGTAAATTAGATATAAAACGGGGTGGCTGATTGGAAACAAGAGGTGCTATTGTTAATTGGGCATTTTAATATTAAAAAGAAGGACTGCACGGTGGGAAATGTCTCTCCGTGTAGGTGTGGGTTCACTCCGGGCGCTCCGGCTTCCCCCACGTTCAACAACGTCAGAACTCATCTTCATCCATTGAAAAATCTGAAGACGTAACAGGAAAGGTTCCTGTAAAATTGGAAACAACAGGAACTGGAAAAAGAGCTGAGGTTATTTTTAATTGGACATTTTAATATTAAAAAGAAGGACTGCACGGTGGGAAATGTCTCTCCGTGTAGGTGTGGGTTCACTCCGGGTGCCCCGGCTTCCCCCACGTTGAACAACATCCAGGGCCGTGCAGAGACCAGTAAAGGGGCAGGTGCTCAAAAAAAAGGGCACATCGAACCGCGTTTTAAGACAGAATATTAAGAAAGTCACAGAGCTTTCAGAGTTTAATAAACAATGATAAATTACAAATGGTGAGATATACAACTAGACTTGAATATCTCTAGTTGTACATTACGAGTAATGTACAAGTAGTAATGTTAATGTTTTAATAAATATCATATTTATTAAAACATTAATGAATATGTTTTATTAATGTTTTAATAAAATAAATAAAACATTTAATAAAACATTAATAATCTGTTTTAATAAAACATATTATTAAAATATAATATGTTTTTATTATGTTTCAACATAATAAAAACATAACAGCTGCCTTGTAATATTAAATACACTGCTCAAAAAAATAAAGGCAACACTCAAATAACACATCCTAGATCTGAATGAATGAAATATTCTCATTAAATACTTTGTTCTGTACAAAGTTGAATGTGCTGACAACAAAATCACACAAAAATCATCAATGGAAATCAAATTTATTAACCAATGGAGGCCTGGATTTGGAGCCACACACAAAATTAAAGTGAAATGTTCCCTTTATTTTTTTTGAGCAGTATATATTGTTCACTACCAAAAACTGCATGTTGATCATGGTAAGAACCTTTATTTCTTTGTTCTTACCTGCAGTCCTCGTTCTGACCCAGTTGGTCAACAACCCACCACCTTTGGCTGCTTGTAGCAGATCCTTTCTTTTTTGTTTTTTCTTTGAACTGAAAAAATCAAAACATAATAAATTATGATCAGAACATGATATTAAACCACACTACCATTTATTTACCCTTGTGTTTAAACCAATATGTTTTTCAGTTCGTAGCACAACATAATATTAATTTCAGAGAAAATGTGACCTCTGCTTTGGGGTTCAAGATGTTTCACAATTATTCTATAAAAAATACTAAATAACCTCAATTAAATAAAATTGTGATCAAAACATTTTTAGTGTAACA
The DNA here is from genome assembly GCF_051168715.1 of Poecilia mexicana. Taxonomy (NCBI): domain Eukaryota; kingdom Metazoa; phylum Chordata; class Actinopteri; order Cyprinodontiformes; family Poeciliidae; genus Poecilia; species Poecilia mexicana. The sequence goes on along the minus strand of NW_028263377.1, from coordinate 11,979,484 downwards.
TTTATTTACACAAAAAAAAAGTTTGAGTTAAAAAACTTTTATTTAAATTAAAATCAAAAATTTTTGTTTTATGATGTGAAAAAATTATTAGTAAAACAAACTTTTTTTGCACATGTCACAAATCTTTACTTGCTATTCAAAGTTTTTGTTTATGATTCAAAGTTTTGTTTGTGATTCTCACATGACGTCATGGGCAGGGCCTAAACATCACAACAAAAGATTCCTGATGTGTGTAAATAAAAGTTTATGTTTACAAATAACTTTTTAAGTTCACGAGGCAAAAATTAGTTATTTAATTTAAAAAAAAGTTTTTTAAAGAAAACTTTTAGTTTTTTTAAAAAAGAAATGATTACAATTCCAAATGTTTTGATAACAATTTACTTAACTATAGTTAGTTTTTTTTTTTTTTTTTTTTATTAATAATTGTAAAACAAATTTAACTGCATACTCTGCGAACCAGACCCTAAACTTACTGAATGTCTGTATTGAATTTTTCCCCCTTCATTAATGATACACGTTTATTGGACAGGAGCAGCTTGATTGAATATTACATACATTATATCTATCATGATAGTTCAGGGCGAGTTATTTTTAACTCGCCAGTATTTTATGGCAGTGTTTTTTTTGACTGACTGTGTTCATCCTCACTAACATTATAGAGCGAGCTGTTTTATACGCTTCTTCACCCTGACGTACCTTCCTACGAAGGAAGGTACGTTTTCGCATCCAACTTAATAATATGTAGTTGCGCCCCTGCTGGCACCGTAAAAGATACATTATCTTATAAAACAACATACCGTTTAATTTTCTTAAGGAAGTAAGAAAATGAAAAGGTATGTTTTCATTGTCATTATTAGAAAAAAAAGTGGTAACAAGATGAGGTAATACTTTATTTGATGGAGTGTACATAAAACTGGCATGACACTGTCATAAACATGATGTAACATCTGTCATGAACATTAAAGAGTCTTTATAAATGTTTATGACTGTTGTCATGAAGTTTCATTCGGTAAATAATGATACGTTCAATGCAAATGTGCTTTAAAAGTTGCATTAAAAGTCCATTAAAAGTGCCACCTTTACATTACTTGGTAAATATTGAGATTTTAATGCAAGCTACAAACAGTATTGAAATCAGTAGAAGATAAAGTTTTTTTGGCACATTGTGTGTCCAGCTCTGATCTACATTTACTTTTTTTTTTTTCAAAATTGGTTTTTCTTTTAACTTGTTGTTATCAGTTAATAACTATGTAAAATCTGAACATTACATCTAATAAAATACTGCTTGACTAAAAGCTTTGAACGTATATTGTTGACATGACAAACTGGTATTGTGCCAGGTTTCCCACAGTGGCACAATCAGCAGAGCTTTACGAATCCCCTCAGGACATGAATTGTGATTGTTTTTCTCATCTTGACAGTTAACTGGACAGGTAAGGACAATCAAATTGTTTACAGGAATGTCTTTTAGGTAATAAATAGAGAAACAATAATAGCTCAGAACCTAATGATTTCTATGTCTGCAGGAACTGACGGTCAAACACTGACTGAGTCTGAACCAGTGATTAAAAGACCTGGAGAATCTCACAGACTGACCTGCACATATTCTGGGTTTAGTAGCAATCCTAGCGTAGCTTGGATTAGACAGGCAGCTGGAAAAGGTCTGGAATGGATCGGTTATGTCAGCAGTGGCAGCGGCTACATCTACTACTCTGACTCAGTAAGAGGCCGGTTCACCATCTCCAGAGACAACAGCAGAAGTCAGGTGTATCTGCAGATGAACAGCCTGACAGCTGGAGATTCTGCTGTTTATTACTGCGCTCAATAGTCACAGTGACACAGAAAGCAGAAACACTGAAAAAAAAATCCGCAGAGCATGAATAGTTTTAACAAATGGAGCCTGAGAACCGCTAATATTTGTCACAACCAACATATACAAACTTCACATTGAAGAAATAACTCCGTTCAGAAGATTTTAAGATGTATTATTTTCTTATTAGGTTTTTGTATTAGTATTTAATGACCAGAATAAATTAAGATTAAAAATAAACACAAATTATAAAAGTATTCCAATTGATAGGATATTAACTGTTTCTTTACATTTTTTTAGATTTTGTTTTCAAACTGTTTAAATGAGTTTAAAAGCTTGTGTTATTATCCATCAACCACAGGAGGCGCTCTGAGACCATACAAGAATTTAGACTATATAATAATGAACAGCACTGCAATGTTTACATTGTCTAAATTAGCGGTTCTCAACGTGGGCGGTACCGCCCCCCAGGGGGCGTTCAGAGTACGGCAGGGGGCGCTGGCGGACATTTTTTACAAGAGGGGGGCGCTGGGATGCTTTTGGGGGCGTTTGGTCGAAGGTAAACTTTACACTTTAAATGCACAACAATACCAGTTTAGACTTTGAGCAACTTGGTAAAACTGTATTGTGTAACATTAAACCATGCTTGGCTGCAACAATATACATGGCAGCTCTTCTAGTCAGTGTTTGTTAGCTTCTGTTAGCTTCTTGGCGCGGCTCCGTTCTCCTGCTCCTGGTAGCTAAAATCACGATACCCTCACTGTGTATCCCTCTGAAAAATGAACCCATTCAAATAAAGAAATCTCTCCATAGTGATACCTCGATAGAGAGCCTTCATTTTATAGCGTTAACACCGGAGCTGTAAGTGGTCCGGTATGAGACGGGGGTGATAGAACAACACAGCACTTTTAAATTTCAATAATCAGAATACCGAAATTGTTTCCGTTGTTTTAAAAGGTTTTTGTCAGACTGCTTTTTTCCCCATCGATACGCTTCCCGACCGCCCTGCACCTTAGTGGGTTAAAAAAAAAAAAAAAGACGCGCACATCGCGCAAAACTCTGAAACAGGAGAAGCGGGAATAAAACGAAGCGACGAACTAGATGTGAATTATGACATAAAAACAGAGAATCCGACGTTGAACAGGGAAAAATCAACACATGATGTGAAACACATGATGATTAGGCGGCGCAGCAGGTGATGAGTGAAGATTACCGATGGTGAGCGTCAATACATGATCAAATAAATCTAGAAACAGGAAATAAACTAAAGTGGACATAGCAATTAACCAAGAGAGGATAATACTAATCAAAGGAAACTAAATGGAAATGAATGAATAACAAAATGCAAGAATAAACTAAGTAAAATACAGAGGAATAAACTGGTATGGCAAGACCTTTCGATCAATAATTAATACATAGGATGTATGGCAAGAAAAACACACCATTTCCAGATAAAAAGTAAAATAATATTCTTGAAATGTCATGGGTTTGTTGAGACCACATCTAGTACTGAGAATAAATATGTCTTACAGATCTTAACAGTAAATAACTTATCACTTATTCATGTTTTTAATTAGATTTGATTAAGAACCAGATTTGCTCTTTGTAATTTCTGTCCAGTAAAACTATTAATCTATAATCAATAGACAGGTCTATATAAAGATATAATCAATGTTTCTGTCTCATATTTCTATGGCATTAAAGGACCTGGAACTTTTGTTTTTCCACTGAAAGCTCTGGTTTGCACACTAAATCCCATGTGGGTGAAGTTTTATGGATGATGCTCTGATGTCCCATTCTCCTGAAGGCAGCACAGAGCTGCACCAACAGAAACTGACAGAAACACTGAAGAGAAGAAGAGCTATGATTAATGTAGTTACAGTTCTATCCATGTTTTAATGCTGCAGAGCTCAGTCGTTTTGCAAATAGATCAAAGTTTAAACTGGCATGTTGAACATCTTTTATCTGATCATTGTGTGGAATATTTAACAACTAGAAAATGGCACAAAACAAGAATATTTTTCCACTCTGATTGGCTGCTGTTAGGCCTACCAATTTTAAGCAGAATGTTCATTGCATTTTTCATAGACGCCTGTGAAAATAATTTCTATTCCCATGGCTTTTTTGTTCTCTGGGAAATTATTTTTGATGATAAATACAGAAACAAGCATAAAAATCAAAACATTTACAATAGTGATAGTAATATTAATGATAAAATAATGGTCAGTGCAAAGTAGCCTGCAAATTTTTTGGTGGGGGGTGGTGAGGGACCTGGATAAGGGCTAAGGGGGCGCTGGCCCAAAAAAGGTTGAGAAACACTGATCTACATCATCATTTACAAGAATTCGAGACTTTAATTCATGCTTTTGTTTATTCTACATTGAGTTTGTGCTTGCAGGCTGCTCACATTGCAGCTGGAGTTCAAGAAACTTTTGCTACATCTCTTTCAGTAAAGACTTCCAGCCTACACCGCTCACAAAAAGCCAGAGATGTATGACTTTCAGGTGAAATTTGTGAGAAATGAAAAAGTTTGTGCCACATATCATGCCGTGAAAGTGTTGCGTTTTAGTAGAAGCGTGCAAATTTGATTCCTCATCTCAAGCAGTGTAATGAAACAAAAGCCAACATTGGTGGTGGATATTCCACAACAAAAAAATGTCAATGTCTCAAAAACGTTTCATGTGCCCAATGAGCATCGATTACAGCTCCTTTCGTCCCATATGTTTTTTCTGTGGGTTAAGAGGTTCCCAAACTGTGGGGCGCGCCCCCTGGGGGTGGGGGAGGGGTGCGCCGTGCCATTGCAGGGGGGTCGCGGGAAGCCGTCTGGATGGAAAAAACCAACCAAATGACTGTCAACCAGACAGTCATTGGTAATCCATAGAGTTGTGGGGGGGTCAGAAAATGTTTGGAAACCACTGGGTTAGAGCAAGTCGTGTAAAAAATAAGAATAAAAAAACTGAAACATTGTACAGATGGATATTCAAAACTGTAGAGAAAGTCACATTACGTTCGCCTGTAAAAGTCATATTTGTTTTAGGTTCATTTGTAAGTCCATTACATCTCTAATAAATCGCTACTTAATTTGCTTAAACTGGTAAATACTACTTGAATATTAGTTTCTGAGAACTACAGATTCTGCACTTTATGTAGAAACAACCAGCTTGACTTAATTCACCGTATGTGTAAATTATTCCAAACTACAAAAAAAAAAGCAACGTATTCAGTTTTATGAGCGCATGAAGAAAAGGGGGAATAATAATAAAAACACATCTACGTTTTTTTTTGTTTTGTTTTGGGGGTTTTTTAGCTCTCAGCTCTCTGTGAGCAGCGATGACGAAGGTTTGGAACATTAATATTTTAAATCCTTTGCCTCTGCACGGTCCGGTCCAGCACACTGACAGATTTCACGAATGCGCAGAGAAATCTAAAGGTTCCCACCTGTCGCAGCCCGTCAGCGGTGCTGGTCCGGTTGGGGAGGGATGAGAGAGGGAGAGTGATAGACTGTGTGAAAGAGGAGAGCAGCGCGCGTTCAGGCGGGACAGCAGGGCGCGCAGGACATCAGCACACCGGCCGGGTCAAGGAGCTGCAAGGATGGAGATCCGACCGGACAGGTTCAAGGCGGTGGCGGGGAAAACCTTGGGGAAAATTCACAGGTACGCAATCTAAACGTTATTGATATTTTCAGGCTGATATTCTGACTTTTTACGCGTGTTTTCTGTTTGGACGCGCCATGCTCTGACCATTTCAGCTTTATTTATTTTATTTTATTTTTTTACAGTTTAGAAAGTTTTTAAATTATATATATATATTTTATTTTTTTTTACGCCACAAAAGTGTAGTTTAGTGCATCGCTTTGTGGAGTGCAATGATTGGAAGAGAAAGTGGGTAAAAATGGGTCACCTGATGGAGAGAGACAATTGCTTTTTTTTGTTTGTTTTTTTTGGAGGGGGAATGGGAAATTGTCGTTTTTCTTCTTTTATTGTTTTCATTTCCATGTTTCTCCAAATGCATTTTTCTAATGAGATGTGGCCCTTAGTTGAAAAGAAAGTCTGGTTACATAATATGTTCGTGATACATTGGCCTCCCTGATATCTGTCTATCTATGCTTCTCTTACGTTTTCATATGCATGTATTTTAGCATTAATTACCCAAATTCCTGTATTTTATTACATAAAAAAATAATAATCGTTGCACATCATCTGTCGTTTTTGGACATTAATCCACAGTTAAGAAGGTTTGTAAAACGAGAAAGAGAGACAGAAAAAAAGCTGAGGTACACGCTAAAAATTAAAAATACTTTTTTCAAAAAAAAAAAAGTCTGAAATACAAAACCCTAAAATTTGAAGGTGTTGCAGTCTTTTTGTTTTACCATGACTGTACACTGTAAATGTACATTCCTTTATACAAAGAGCCTAGATCACTTTCAGGTGCATTTCAGATTTCATTCATAACTTAGGGGAAAAAAGAGCAGATAATAAAATAGTTGTTGGCATTTGCCTGGACAAAACATGAAGTCTTCAGGATGTTATATGGATACTTCAAGTCTCTCTTTTTTTGACATTTTAATGTAAAAAGTAATGTTAATGTTGCAACAAAGGAGAGAAAAAGTAAGCTGCCTCTCAACAAGAGTATTTTCCATCTCTAAATGATGTATTCAAGTGTCTCTTCAGTTTATATAGAAACAGACCTTTATGTGTTTTAAATTGTTTAACTTTAGATATTAAAATCAGAACGCATATACTGTAAAACTGAATCTGTATTTGCAGAAAGTCAGTGAAGTTGTGCAGCTATGTTTTGGCATTTCATGTCAACTCAAGAGTTGCTTCTGAAACTGGTTTGCAGACGATATTTCTGGGAGGAAAAAGGAGAGATTAAAGACACTGATAGAACGAGCCTCATGCAATAACCAGCGCTTTAAGCTTCCGCTCTCTCAGGATTTGAGGTAGCAACCAAACGTACAAATCCCGTCCTGAAATAGCCTGTTTTTTCAGTCCAGCTGTCGAGCCATGCAAATCCCTGAACTCTCCCCTCCCACTCGCTCCATCCTGGCTCTATGTCACTTCCTCCTGTCTCTTCCTCCTCCTCCTCCTCGTCACGCATCCATCGAACTATCGAACTACCAACTGAGGGTCACCTGATCTAAAAAAAAAAAAACTTCTTATATCTCCTTCTCAGTATCAGATTGGTTGTAGTGAACGTTTTTGTGACTTTTAGTGTCACACCAGCACAAGATTTGAAACAGATTTAACGTTTCCATTTAAAATTATGAATCTGTGGGCAAACGGCGCAGCAAAACGTGTCCTAACACACGGCGTTCCTGGGGTTTGCAGTCTCTCCTCTGCACAGACAAAACCGTGATTCCCCCCTCGATGAAAGCAGCCAGAAGTCCATCTATTATTTAAACGTTTTTTTCACTCTCTTGTTTCTATATTAAACTGCACTAGGTAAGCACAAACTTCAGCCGCGTAAGGTCAAGCACATTCCTTGTTTCCGCAGTAGCTGAACTCTCAAAAGAAGAAATAATCCACTCGCCTTGTGCAAGGGAGACTACTTAAAAATATGATGCAGAATTATGGTTATCTAATGAAAACTGCGTTGAAATGTAACACAGCTCCTAATGAAACATAAAAAAGATGGGAGCTGAATGCTTGAGAGCTTATGGTTCACTACATAACAGGCAATACAGAAAATAACAGGTAATCCATATTTAATCCACTTGACTTGGAGCACAGTGCGTTTTTCTGTTACTACCTTTCATTGCTCGTTGTTGAGATGAAATATTCAGACAAGGGCAAGATGATTTCATTTACTTCTGTTTGGACATCAGCAATTGGTTTTCTTAGGTTTTTTTTTTTGGAGGTAGTGCATGTGACTGCACTCTTAATCATGTTTGGCATAGTTAACTGGGTCAATCTGGCATGTAATGATGTGTGTGGAAGTGTTTAAGTTAAAAGGTTTTTTTTTTTTTTGCAAATGATGCATGCAACATAGATGAGCAGTTTGGAGAGTCAGCTGCATCCACCCAGCATGCTTCTTTTTTTTTTTTTTTTTTTTTTGGCTGCAGTGTTGTTATGCATGCATGAAGTCGGTCCAGCTCCGCCGCATTGTTCAGCGCACCGTTCTGGCTGTGTTTTAACCGCAGCACCACGGCAACAATGGATAGTTTATTCAAGGCGCCTTAAAAGTGATAAGCGTATGAAGGTCACACGTGTGGACACTCAAACACTAGAGGTGTGTTTGAGTGTGTGTGTGTGTGGAGAGTGGGGTGCGGGGGGAGGGAAGTGCTGTGACAGGATGGGGAGGAGGGTGTCTCCCTGGGTGACACAGTCCCACCGAGACCCAATCTGTTCACTTCAGGGAGCGTGAGCGGCTCACAAAGGAAGAGGGGGGGGCAACCACTTTCAGGATCACGAATAAAACACATTCCTTTATCAAGTGTTTGGTGCAAAATCTCAAAGTGTTGAAATCAGAAAATAAAGGGGATCAATTTCTCAACATGAACGCGAACAGAAGCTAACCAGAACTTGTGCCATTATATAATATTTTCGTCCCCCCTCCCCTCCATCACCGGCTTTCACTCAGTCGCTGTCATCCTCATAAGAGAGGATTATGCAGAACACACTGTGAACTGGTGAATTTGATGCACAAAGACAAGACCGAGGTCACTGGGTGTTCCTGCCCTATCACTGATATCAAATCATTGCAAATTTAAACGGTAAAATCAGGCCCTGAACACGAACGTCAGCATTAAACGCACAACTAAGCTACTGGTAAATATGGCACATTTTAGATTGTAACTTAATATGGAGCCGTTAAAAGTATAATTTTTAATTTTAATCTACGTGCTCCTGCAGGTGCAGGTTTGAAAAGATCAAATAAGTAGGAATAATAATTTATGTGACTGACCTACACAAAGTAGGACATAAAATTGTCCTTTTCTGCTTTAAAATGAGAGGCAATATTTTTATTTTGAACATGTAAAAAAAAAAATTGCTTCGTTCAAATAAAAAAACTCAGACGTGTGGAATGCAATCGCTCTCAGCTCCCTAAAGTAGGAATTATGAAGAACTATATTTTATTACAGCTTCAAGAGGACATGTAGGGCTGACAACAAACAGTAATTCGTCTGAGTGACCCTTATTTTCATTGGGGACGACTTTAAAGAAGTTAAGATAGCTGAAGCATTTAAGGGTTCCTGTGTGTTAATACAGAAAGGATCCAGCAGCTCTGAAGTTCTGATGTTTCTCACCTTCAGGATTCTTTCAACACTTCTTCTTTTTCCTACAATATCCAAAAAAGAAAAAAAAAACAAATTCTACCTGTCTGGTCTTCTGATATTCATTTTCTCAAACCTCTCTTCTGTTCTCAAAGAAGAGTAACAATTATACTGATTTAAAATGCACACTTCTGGATTCAATGATTTCCACTGGGTGTCATTAGAGTAAAGAAACCAGAAAAAAAAAGTTAAATTGTTGCATGTAAAACTATTTAATAAGAATTAAAGTTTGTTTCTAAAGTCTAATGATTGAATCGGTGTAAACACATCTTGACATACGAAGCTCGGGTCTGATTCCTGTGGCCCGTCATCGGATCGTGAGCCTCCGCCGAGCCCATTCCTGCTCTAATTACGATATTTCACAGAGCCTGAGGTCGCGGGGCTTCTGCCTGCTCATGCTCTCCTGCTCATTAATTGTTGCCAGCTGAGACCAGCCAGGTTCTCGCTGTACGCTACGCCGAGTGGAAAGTTCAGCTGATGGAACCTCCAGCTCCGTTGTGACAGTGAGCCTCAAAATAAAACACCTTTCATTTTCGCAAACCTGCACGGGTGCAGAAATGTTCCACGCTGGCTAGCCTGTCAGACGCTGATAGATCTGCTTTGCTATGTTGGGACACTTAAGCGCTCACAGGGCAGAGACAGAGTGGCCTTTGGTGGGAGACACGTAATTAACAACCACTTTTCCTGTGGGCTGCCCTCGTTAGTTAGCAGCATATGCGTGGATGTCAAGCTGCAATCTGTTTTTTGACGCCTAATGAGGATCCTCCTGCAGCTTCCGCGAACGCGGAGCTAAAATTCAGCTTGGGCTCCAATCAGGGGAGCAGGGGGGCGAGTCAGCACATTTGTTTAGCACACAGAGGACGGCGGTGTGAGAGCAACCAACTGGCTCAACCTGAGATGTGTAAACAACGTAGCAGCCTGACCTCAGTTTGCAGGGGCTTAAATAACACAAACTATTTCTAAACTGCTTGAAATTAACTCTAAAAGAAAATAGTGTGATCGATGTATCCATTCATTCTTTACTCACTCTTCTGTCATCCTTCTACTCTCCTTCATCCATCCTTCTTTCTTTCTGTCCTTTCTGTCTTTGTTGGGGTTTTTTCATGCTCTGTACTTTAAGCCTGAAATATCTTCCCTGATTTCATGTTGAATTTTCTGTATTTAAACTTTGAAAGTTGGCTAAAAATGAGCAAAAACATTTAAGAGACAAGCATGTTGGCATGAAAATATGGCTATTTGTTTTTATTGTACTGTGACTTGCATGTTAATGCACAATGAACTCTAAAGTCTCAAGTGTTTAGGGGTAGGAGTTTATAAGTTCTCACTTCTTCCTACCCCATTTTGAGCATGATATGTTAACTGAAACAAAAAATCTGTATTTTCTCTTCTTTCTTATGCACTTCTTGTTACTGTGCACTATTTTATTTTTATATTTGTATCATGTTCGAATAAAATTTCATTTCATTTCATTTCATTTCACATCCTGCGGCTGGTTCAAAATACTACCTGTAACGACAGACATCAAAATACCTCTTGATTTACTCGCCTTCCCATGTTTACTCTAACAAATATGTTGAATTAGAGTTTATTAGATGTCAAAAGCAGATAAATCACGTTTCAGCATCTCAAACATTCGTCGCGCCAAACGTAGAACACGCTGAAGCCCCTGCCTGTCCCTCCATATTCATTTCCGGAAGTAAATCATTTTTGTAATCCTAATCTGAATGTGGTGACAGATTAAGAGGGAGAGAGAGAGAGAGAGAGAGACTGCAGCCTCACTAATCTTTTCTATATTCTAAAACCATGTTGCTTTGCAAGTGTTTTATTTTATTTTTCATTTTCCGTTCTTTTTATCAAATGTAATGAGAGACTTTCTGTTGCACCTCTCACTCTGTTGGAGTGGGTTTTCCTTGATTTTCTCAAAGTGTTCTGCACATATTTACTGATTTGAATGGATGAGCAAATAGATTAGAGAGCCTGCTGTATAAAGAAAGAAAAGTAGAGGCGTAAAGGGGAATCTGCAAGCAGCATAAGAAATATAAACACATCATAGATGGAGCCAATTGTACATTCAAAGACCCAGAAGCTGGTGGACAGATAGGTTGTGGCAGATTATGGTGTAAAAAAGAAAAACATATGGAGTAAAATATTTATGCAACTCAAAAACATATTAATAATTGACCAGCACCAGAGTCAGTCTGAAGAAGTTTTCCTGGAGTTCTGGCAGGTTGAAGAAGTTTTGCTACTGCAGCCTCGGCACTATGATTTTATTTTTTATTTTTTTTAAAACCCAACCAGGGTCCTCACTGCAGCTCCTATCCTTCTGGTTATCATGTCTGCTGGACTGGATGATTCTCCAGCTCAGTGACTAACTGGATTAGCACAACGCAAAGTGGAGGTCTGAGCGCGTGAAGTGAAACATGATGAAAGAAAACCTACCCTTCACAATCACACAGAAAGCACAGGGGAAGCCGCGTTCGCTTTCATCAGAGGTCCGCTCGCTTCGTGCTCGTCTGCTAGCGGGGGGAGATCTCGAGCGAGGTTGTTGTTACACAGATGGCCACTCCTCTGACTTCTCTGTTTGACTCCTGTGGAAAAATGTGACTCTGGAGCATGATAAAAATAATCCCAAATATTCAAACCACAATACACACCACTAAGAGCTGTTCATTTTCCTTTAAAGATGAACAAAATGGGTTTTTTTTCCTGATACGAAGACAGTAGATTGAAAAGAAAACAGATTAAAATATGTTTATATGATGGTTTGTAACTTAAAATATGTAATAACTTTTATAAGCTAAGTCATTTTACACAACATCATATTTCATGTCGTAAGTTGAGGAATTGCAGTCAAATGATCCTCATAGACAGTTTTACTAGAACAAACTATTTTTTCTTGATCAACTCTGATCAATGATTGCCAGGTCAGACACTGAAAAATCTTTTTTTTTTTTTACCTCTCCATTAAATGCATCAAACTTAGGATTAGGTAGTAAACCTTCATGCAATTGATCAATTTACTAAAACCATTCCAAGAGCGCATCATCAACTAATCCAGTCTTAGAAATAATTAAAATAAAGAAATCCAAATCAGAGTCAAATGTTCAGATATCGAAGAAAATCAGTACCTCTGCTGGACAGGAGAAACTTGATTCTTTAACTACTTTTTTATTTTTTTTATGTGGAAAATTCAGAAGTTTTGGTATTTTAGTCTCACAGCTGCCTGCCTGATTAAAAAACTGAATCTAAATTAACAACATTCTTTACAGAAAAAGAAGACACAGGAGAATGAGCAATGTCTTGAAAATCTATTAAAAATCAGCTAAGTATTTGATTCAATATTAGTTTACATTAGTTCACAGTACATACCATCTTGAGGCACGGTTGTAAAAACATTTAAAGGAAATACATATTTTTTTTTAGTTTGTTTTAAGTATCTGAGTTCAAACCTTTTTGTTGAATCTGTTTTTAACCAGGATAAAACACTCAGTGAGATTCTCTTTTACTAGAGTCTGTGCTAAAACTGAAGCACAACTTTTATTAATGAACAAACAAGTTCAAAAAGCAGACTTAGATCTAACATAGAGACAAACAACAACAAAAAATCCCAAAAAGGAGAAGAAACAAATTTTTGGTCAATCCATCTTTGGGAAAGCGCTACAGTTGGCTCATAGGCCTTTTTTTAATATACTTTATTTTGTCTGCCCGCTTTAGGCTCATTGAGAAACGACAGGCCAATGGAGAAACCATCGAGTTATCAGCTGAAGGCCGCCCGGAGCTGGTGGAGGAGAAGGAGCTGCCCGTGGTGGACTGCACCTGCTTCGGCCTCCCCAGGCGGTACATCATCGCCATCCTGTGCGGTCTGGGCTTCTGCATCTCCTTTGGTATTCGATGCAACCTGGGTGTTGCTATCGTTAGCATGGTCAATGACCATACGGTCTACAAAGGCAACAAGGAGGTGCTTGTGGTAAGTAGTGAGAAATAATTTGAAGGTCATATTTTGCAGGGGGGAAAAAAAGCAACGTGAAGGCTAATTTCTGAAGATTGCTAACACTACTTCCTGTCCTGTTCAAGCCAGTTTTACAGTTTATGGTCTTTGTAAAGATATGTTATTTAGGTTTAAAAATACAGCTTTTTTCAATTAATTTGACATTTCTGTGGTTCTAGATGAACATATTTAGATTATATGTCATAATTATGAAAGGTTTGCAACTTTTTGGTAAAATAAGAGTAATCTTTTTGCAGACCAGGATTAGGACACACCACAGGTAGTCACTTTTGAGACAAGTGGATAAACAGAGACATCCATCCATCCATTTTTTTTACACCCTTGTCCCTTAGTGGTGTCAGGAGGGGTATAAACAGAGACAGAAAACAAAAATGTCTACTTGAACAGCAAAACTTTAACGTTTTATAGTAACCTTTACATTTATTGTTGCTGTTACACCCAAAAATCCCCTTTGTGTTACAATAAAGGAAGAAAGAAACCTCTTTCTATTGTTTAAATGAAAATTACCGAATGCACTAACAGGCAATAAAGAGCCATGTTTTCATGTTCTCAGTATATTATAGTTTAATGCATTAGGTTACATATCACTTTGGAATATATTACAATTCAATATTTTTATTTTTTTTTACTTCTTGTGAATCAGTAAAGAGGAAAATTCATTCAGACATCTCCAGTGTCATTAAAAAACTTTAATTATTTTTTGATTTTTGATTTTTTTTTTGACACAACCAACATAGAAAAGCACAAAGGTTTAAATCATAGTTTTATTTATCAAGGTAAATCATTGGTTCAGGTCACTTTCAATATCTTTTTTTCGATGGCTCAAATGAGGGCTTCAGTGCAGTTCAATGAAAACAAATGTGTTGGTTATTTTTTCAACCAATAAAATGTTATTCTTCCTTTCAGGCTGCACAGTTCACCTGGGACCCAGAGACGGTGGGGATGATCCACGGCTCCTTCTTCTGGGGCTACATAGTCACACAGATCCCCGGTGGCTTTATATGTCAAAAATTTGCAGCCAACAGGTGAATATTCCCACTTCTAGCTGATCTATGATCTGCACACAAACTTCCTCTGGTGCATTTTCTAAGTGTTTTCCGTTCCGCTTTTCTTCTTCTGACGTTGATTTCGGTTTCGACTCGTATAACCTGCTTGTCCTTTGTGTGTGTTTTAAGAGTGTTTGGCTTCGCCATCGTGGCCACGTCCGTCCTCAACATGCTGATCCCGTCTGCAGCTCGCTGCCACTACAGCTGCGTCATTCTTGTGAGGATATGTCAAGGCCTTGTTGAGGTGCAGTATGTGTGTCTATGCAGATCTTCATGCTGGACTTTGTGCACAAGCATTTGCTGACCGTGCTTTGTCCTTCAGGGTGTATCGTACCCAGCCTGCCACGGGATCTGGGCCAAGTGGGCGCCTCCTCTTGAGAGAAGTCGATTAGCCACAACAGCCTTTTGTGGTAAAGTTTTTGGAGCTTGCTTGAACAAAATGTCTGAATTTGAAGAAGGCCTGTGAAGAGGCTTGTCACGATAACAAATTTTGCTGGATGATAAATTGCTCCAGAAGTTATTACCATAGCGATAATGTTGTTGTTTTGAAATAATAACGCAAACGCACATTCTAGAAGATCAGTAAACTTTACATTTTAATGAACATTTAACACTGGAACTGGAGGACAATTTAAATATCAAAAATAAAATAAATTAAACAACAAATAAAATTAATTTTGAGGTCTTTGTAAACAAAATTGCCCTTCAAAAAAACGGCTAGTTGAGACCAAAGTGAAGACTTTTGTCATCCAGTTTTTGGTAGAAACAGATCATCATGCAATTAATTGATTTATTGATTATTGTGACAGGCCTACCTGTGAAGTTGATAACTATAAAATATTAGAAGACCATAGAGGCCTGCTAATGTAATGAGAGAGAAATAAATTATTTTACATTTGTGTTGTTTTCTTGTGTTTGTTTGGGCTTTAGGATCCTATGCTGGGGCAGTGGTGGCCATGCCTTTAGCTGGGATACTGGTGCAATACATCGGGTGGCCTTCTGTATTTTATGTCTATGGTAAGTATCCTTAAACAGTGCCTCGCAAATGTGTGCACGTCCTATAAGTACAGAACTTTATGGCTTCTTTTTTTTCATTACAAACACTATTTGTAAGATGTATTTAGGTGATATTTTATTGGGGATTTTTAATGTGGCAAACAGAGAAAAAAGCTGAACTGTGACTTTAAAGGCAAGCGGTTCTGGTTTTCTTGTTGCTGTTTTGCTCACTGATGTTTTCTAGCATAAATAGCTGGATTTATACTTAAATTAAACAACACAGAGCTGGTCTTTGAAGTGGTTAGTGGCACTGGGATTTTGTTTTGGATTATCAGAGTAAAAGTGGCTGAACGTAAGTTATCTTTTCAGACTTTAATTTTTTTTTCTCTTTCTCTGCTGTTCCCGCTCTGTCGTGGTCTCGTCCTCTCCCAGGCAGTTTTGGGATATTCTGGTATTTATTCTGGATTCTTGTGTCATATGAGAGCCCAGCAGTCCATCCCACCATCACTCCAGAGGAGAGAAAATACATCGAAGATGCAATCGGAGAATCTGCAGGTTTTCTCAATCCCCTTCATGTATGCTGCTACATGACACTCAGAGATTTTTATTCATAAATTTACAAATAAGAGAGGTTGAATGCTCAATGGAATGGTATAATTATTTTGCTCCCATTTTTCTTTTGATGGCAGAAATTTAAAACGCCATGGAGACATTTCTTCACCTCCATGCCAGTCTACGCCATCATTGTGGCCAATTTCTGCAGGAGCTGGACCTTCTACCTGCTGCTCATCAGCCAGCCTGCGTATTTTGAAGAAGTTTTTGGCTTTGAGATCAGCAAGGTGAGTCTAAGAACACTTTTTTGTAGATGGGAAATATGGTTCTCTATATGAGGATTTAAAAAGCACGACGTCACTTGTGTGGTTTCGCCCCAAAAGGTTTCTCATATCCAGTCAGTGGGGAGAGCATCTTCACCCACCTCTGCACTGACCTGCAGCCTCCAAGTTGGATTATATTAGTTTAAAAATCTAGACCATGAGGGATTGTCGCCAGTTTTAGTTTTTATATTTTAACAAGAAAATTAGAATCCTTTATTCAATAACACTAATGATATATCGAACGTTCTCCACACCTAAGGAAATAAAAAGATAATTTTAGGTGTTCTTCTAGGTTTTCATGTGGGTGTTTTTCTTTACAGATTTTTTAAATTATTTTTTCTGTGTGTGTGTGTAGGAAGCATTGTTCTTTGTAGTGCAAAATTAAAGTACATCGATATTCCATATATCAGGTCGACTGACGTCATGCTAGCATTTATGCTAACAGCAAATTATTTTATACAAAGGAACCGCGTGATGATTTGGTACCAACAACTACAAAAGATTTAATATTTGGGTTTTTTGTAAAATGTCTGTGTAGTTGGTGAATCCTGTTTTCATCTACTTGTCTTTACGCTGAAATTAATCTGCTTTTGGACGCTGTCTTTTTAGTGGGAATAGTGACATTTTGAGAAAAGCCACTCCTAGATCACTCCCTCTTGTTCCACATGCCACAGCACAAAAGCACGTCAAATCCAGAAGTCCTACGTGTTAAATCCTCCCACCTTTTTCCTCACCTTTCACCCCATTCAAGCTTTATTTTTTATCAGTTTCTATGGCAGATCCAGGAGTTGCCAGCTTAGATGGAGAGCTGCCTTCAAATCCAGCTAAAATCATCACTTACCTCTGTGTTTTTTATCTTCTTTATTAGTTATCATGGTCTAAAATTGTATTTTTGGTACATAATGTTTTGAATGTTTTGAGGTTGTCTTCACATGTGTTGCCAATGAGTGGAGGGAGAACATTTAATCGTTAATCACTCTTAAAGTAAACAGTAAAAACTTATAACAGCTCGTTACCTTGAGCTCTGAAGGCCACATATCCGCCAATAAGTCAAGAACATGTTCCTGCGTTGTCTTTTATAGGTTTTACTAAAGTCTACACTTCTGCCTTATCGGGACTCTAACAAGCCTACAAAACTGTCCAAACAAAAAGCAGAGAATGAAGACATGGCAGTTTTATTTCAATAGTAAAAGCTATAGAGGTATTTTTATACCTTGTAATTGCGAAGTTAAATTTCTCTGTACAAAACCTTCTCCCTTTGTCTTTTTTTCTGGCTCGCTCTTATTTCCCACTGTTTCTACATATTTTTCCTCGTCAGGTGGGCATTGTGTCAGCTTTGCCCCATCTGGTGATGACAATCATCGTGCCTATCGGAGGCCAACTGGCCGACTACCTGAGGACTCACAACCTGATGTCCACCACCAACGTCAGAAAGCTCATGAACTGTGGAGGTGAGAGAGCGTCAGGCCTGGAAGGACAATCTGTGGAGAAGATGTGGGATCGACGAAAGCCACGACTCTTTACACTGTTTTGATTTTATTTTAATTGGAACATTGTCAAATAAAAACTACATAGGATTTAAAAATTGTAATATTACCCATATTTATAAGATGTGATTTCTTCTGCTTTCAAAAAACCTGCTAAGATATATTATAAAAAGAGGAAACTCAAAATAAGTTATAAAAACTGAAAGAAACACTTCCTGTCTTGTGTTGTGGTCTGAATGCGCAACACTGTTAAATAACATTAAAAATTAACAACATTATAAACATAAGTGACTCATTTATCAACACCAGCTCCTCTCCTCAGCATCCATTAGAAGGCCTTAAAGTGCAGCTGTATGCAGAATCATATTAATATTTCAGCACAGCTTAAAGGTCGTATCACCATGTGCTAAAAAAACACGTCTGGCCTTTCTGACATATTTATGATGCACCGCTTGGTAATCAAGAGCAGCGCCGCGGTAAGAAAAGAGTTTAACTGCGTATTTGTTCTCCTGTTTCAGGTTTCGGGATGGAGGCCACCCTCCTTCTGGTGGTCGGATTTTCTCACACTAAAGTTATTGCCATTACTTTCCTGGTCCTCGCTGTGGGGTTCAGCGGCTTTGCAATCTCAGGTAGGAAACATGTTTTTAGTGTCTCTATATTATTGTAATCTTATGTCACTTTATCAAACTACAGCTTTGAATCCTAGAAGATGACTTGACAAAGACTGAAAAAAAAAAAAAATCTTTCAAGAGATTCACCTTCCAGCAGGACAACAACCCCGAACATGCAGTCAGGGGGGTGTTTTAGATAAAAACATAATCATGTGTTAGGATTAACCAATGAAGGTCTATGCCTTAGTACAATTTTAAATTTGTTGCAAGATGCTTTTCACCCCAAATGCAAAGAATGTGCAAAAAAAAAAAAAAAAAAGAAAAAAGGCTTGCAGTGGAAATTGCAGCAAATGCTTGTTTATTAAGTGCTGACTCAAGGCACTGAACAGAAACGCAGCAAACGTTTCTAAACCAAAGTATGTACTTGTAGCAAGACCAAATGTGAAAGCAAATCCACTGGGTACGAATAATCTGAAAAGTTTTTACACCTCATCAGTTCACTAGAACTGAGGAAGTCTTTTAGTTGAGAGTTTGGAAATGAGCTAGTGGGCTAATATTATGTGTTTATCCTTTTATGTTTTTTTAATGGTCTGATGATCCAATGAGAAGAAAAAGTTAAATAAGCAGCTTCCACTGGGACACAGTGAGGAATTTAAAGCATTAGACAAACCGCTTTTGCAGCACTAAGAGCTGAGGAACGTTAGGATTTACTCTTAAAAACAAACTCAAAAGTCAAAGACCAAATAGATTTGACTTCTTATCACTTCCAAGAGACGCTGAGACTGAGACGTAGAGACATGACTGTCCTCTTCTCTGAACTGGGAGTGGAAATCCTGACACCACAGTGAAAATCAGTTATTAAAATCGATGGGACTCAAAAAGTGACCGAGTGCTTTTCTTTGAGGATTGAGTTGGGATTTTCAGCATCCAAATTATAACTCACAGGCAAGGAAACGATTATTTATTGTAGAATATTGTCCCGTTGTGAAACAATGCCCTCTAAAAACAGGACAAAGAAAGACTACAAAGGGTGCTGAAGACTGATAGCATTAATGTAATAATACTGCTGTGCAGCCTGTTAGCTTATTTGCAAATGCAGTCTGGACAGCTATGATGAAAAAGCAAAAATAACAAGTTTGCTTGTGGAGAGCTGCAACTTTACTGGAATCCATAGTTATATATATATTTTTAAAAAGCTGCAGCTTTAGCAGGAAGAGCAGAAGGTTGAAATCTGACGGAGCTCCTGTGAGACGCAGCGCGGCTCTCCTGTCTCTCACTGAGCAGACTCCAGCAGTCAATGTGAAGAATAATTTATGAATCATCTATGCCCTCAGTCTGCTCAAAGGCTTTGCAACCCAGCAAACAAATGTCAATAAGTATCAGAGTCTTGTTAAGTTTGATCAGCCTGTTTCACACTCTGTATACCAGCTTCCTTTGTTATTTCAGCATGATCTTTTATTTATTTTTCTTGTATGTCCTTTTAATTTCTTCTTCTTTTGCTTCCAAGTGACCGGATTTCTCTGCTGTGTTTGACGAAACCTGTCAAATTTAGTCGATTCCCCATGTTTTCAAATTGTCGTCCCGTCAAAACACCCAATGATGAATAATTGTCTGGTATTTTAGTGATTTAATTAGGTTTCAAATGCCATTAAAAATAGAAACAGGCATCACAAGTCCTCTAACAGGAAGCATAAGCTAAATTTCCATATATTCATCCAAAGCTACCTGGAGGATTAGCAATTTATCACTGAATTAAAATACTCAAATTAAAGGTTCGGTTGTTCTAAAATATGTCAGAAAATGTAAGTGCAAAAAAAAAAAAACATGAATTTATTCTAGGGTTTTTAAAGCATTCTTTTTAACAATGTCTGTTTTTGCTTTTGAAGGGTTTAACGTTAATCACTTGGATATTGCCCCTCGATATGCCAGCATACTGATGGGAATCTCCAACGGAGTGGGAACGTTATCAGGAATGGTGTGTCCTCTCATAGTGGGGGCCATGACCAAACACAAGGTGACCGATTTACTTCTTCCAAGCTATTCACGATGTTTTAGGTCGAATTTGAAACTAAGTTGGATCTTTTGTATAACTTTAGACGCGTGAGGAGTGGCAGTACGTCTTCCTCATAGCGTCCGTCGTCCACTACGGAGGAGTGATTTTCTACGGTAGGTATGGTCCGCTCCGAGAAATGGTCTGTTTGGTTCCACTTAGAAGCAACAGAACTTCCTCTCCCATTCAGGGATCTTTGCATCCGGGGAGAAGCAGTGGTGGGCCGACATAGAGGACACGAGCGAGGAGAAATGCGGAATAATCAACGAGGACGAACTGGCCAATGAGACGGAGGAGCTCTACCGTGGAGGCGGCCAGTACGGGGCCATGGGTCAGCCGGTGGTGGGTTCAAATGGAGGAGGAGGCGGCGGCGGTGGAGGCGGCGGCGCGGGATGGGTTACAGACTGGGATAAGTCTGAGGAGTACGTGCAACCGCCGGGATACAATTCTTACATGCATGGTGGAGGGAAGGAGAAGGAGCTGACATAGAAGACTGAAGTGATTTCAACAAAAACATAAGTAAATGAGAAGATTGTTTGTGTAGAAGGATTGTAAGGGAGCTGCTGAGGTACACTGAGGACATTTAAGGACATTTACAGCTGCACATGTCAAGAGTCTGGATCCGCTATGTTGCAGGTGTGTGCGTGCGTGCGTGCGTGCGTGTGTGCGTGTGTGTGTGTGTGTGCGTGTGTGTGTGTGTGTGTTTGTGGGTGTGCAGCAGCCAGTGCAGTGGATCTGCAGAAAAATACAATTTTCATTTACAAAATCTGGACTCTTCTCTCCCAGACTTTCTTCCTGATCCTGACTTCATGGTGAAGGTTGCAGCAGTTTTGTTTCCAAGCCGTTGCTGAGGAGTTTGTGTGTGAGAAAGAAAAAGCGGTGGTCTTCTGTTGTTTTTACATTGTTATTTGTAAGCATTTTGTTTTTCAATTTATGGCATAAAACAGTGTTTAAATTACTAAAAATGCATTGTGAAATGGTGCAGCTTCATAGTTTCAGAAGAAATAACAAAACATGTCAGTGAAAAGGAGGGTCTTGGTGTTTTTGATGGAAAAGGTGTGTGTGTGTGTGTGTGTGTGTGTGTGTGTGTGTGTGTGTGTGTGTGTGTGTGTGTGTGTGTGTGTGTGTGTGTGTGTGTGTGTGTGTGCGCGTGTGCATGTGTGTGTTAAAGTGCACCTGGTCTTAGCAGTGTCTCACCCAGGACAGGGTCAACTATAAGATAAACAGTTCAGGTCAGAGGTTTACATGCACCCTAGTGATGCTTTCAAACTATTCCTTTTTTCCAGCACCAGCTCTGTTTGGAGGACATACACACCTGGTTCTCCAGACACGGTGTGTGTAACGACATCCAAACAGTTCAGCTCTGGCTCCATTTCACCAGAGTTTGTTCTGCAAGTATTAAACTGGCTTGTCCAGATCTTTCTGAAGCTCTCTGTGAGTGATCCTTAGCTTTATTCACATTGAAGCCACTGCCGTAGACTGACGGGATGCCAAAGAAAAAAAAAAAAGAAGCGCCTGCAATAATAATTGTTCATTTGTAGGATGTGATGTTTTTATGTCTAAGAAAACTGTATTAGCTGTCAAGCATGGTAGTGGAAGTGTTATGTTGAGGGTCGATTTTAGTGCCACTGGTATTTGTATATTATCCAAAATAAGCGGAATAATGAGAAAGGAAAACGTTCTTCAACTTCGCCACAAGCCAACATCCAGATGGTTCGGTGTTGGAAACAGATGGATTTACAAAAAGAACAGTGATCCCTAAAAAAAACATTACAAATGCTTTTGGAGTGGAAAAATTAGGCTGACATTAAGAATAGCAGATACTTTGACCCTATTTTAAAAATTGTGGACATTTTAAATTTTGATTTGTGCCTTTAACCAAACCAAACAGAATTATTCAATAACCTACAAAAAGTCAGTGGCGTCTCTGCAAATTGCTAAGGGACATTTTAATTAAATTGTTTGCTGCACGATGATTCCACCCTTCATATAAACATATACATATGAGTGTATATAAACGTCTGACCTGAACTGCACATAAAAGCAGAAGTTTACGCCCTCCTATCTGAGATGTAAGTAAATAAAGTGTCATGACTTCACTGCTTATTTAGCAGAACAACGGTTGCTGTAAACCCTGACCTTACACTTTAAGGGGTCAAGCCTTTCCTTCTGTCTCTGGAGCTCCTTCTCTTCTGGTCTATCTTTGCCTTTCTATTTTTCTCTCTGTCCTTTCTAGCTTAATTTCGGTCGTGTGTGTGTGTCAAGGGGCCAGGTGTCGCGTGTGCATGTGTGGCAGCAAGTGTGCGGTTGTGTCAGATGCCGGTGCTGAAACATTGTGCGGTGAGCGTGTTTTAATTTGCACAACTTTCCAGCCCTCTCTCTCTCTCTCCTTTTTTTCCACTCGTAATGCACGACAAAATACAGAGTGTTTATTTCATCCATGCACAGCCAAGTGCAAACACGCAGAAAGAATGGTGACACAGATTTTAATCATAAAGGAGAAACCCACCACTGCCAATAAGCAGGCATTTTCTGGCAAACATTGTCAGTGAATGTGTAAAATACAACCATGCATTCAGATGTTTCTTTTTGCACACCCTGTTATAGCGTCTATCTCTGTTTTGGTGCAATGACCGCTCAGGATTTTCTTGCAGAAGAACTACTGAACTGCCTAACCTTTGCACTGAATTAATAAAATAACGTACGCATGCTCAAATACTCAAATAC
Organism: Poecilia mexicana; assembly: GCF_051168715.1. NCBI lineage: Eukaryota > Metazoa > Chordata > Actinopteri > Cyprinodontiformes > Poeciliidae > Poecilia > Poecilia mexicana. The sequence continues at coordinate 11,956,597 of NW_028263377.1, read as the reverse complement.
ACACATAACTCCTGCTTTAATGTTAAGTAGCATCTTTCAACTGAAAACATGTATAAATGAGTCCTTTTCAGATCCCGTTTGTCATCAACAAAGAATGTCAAAAAACGGATGTGAGGGCACAACAATGTTAGTAGCCTCTGTGGACAAATCATTGTTTAAAAGGGTAAGCCAGATGTGGTTCTGAGTGTAACGTGTTTGAGACATGAATGATTATTTCTTGTGTAACAATTTGTTTCCGTGTGTCGTATCGGTGTATCTTTAATGGATTTTCTTCTTTGTCAAACGTTTTGGCTGTTCAAATGTTCTCCTCTCCTCTCTCGACGAAATGTGTGGTTTGCTGGGTGAGAATTGGTGTGCGAAGAAGAAAAAAAGAGGAATCATAATTTAAACTTGCAGAAATGTGGAAATATTTTATGTATAAAAAACAAACTGTACATGTGAGATGAACCTTGTGTAAAATAAAGATTGGAGCGACTTCAGATGGTTTCAACGAAATCGTGTCGTAGGGATTCATTATTTACGCTGAAGGTCCTGCGACACTGTGACACGCTGGATCACAGTGCTTTTACACGAGGGCCACAGTTGCATCTCTTTCTCTCCTGCTCTGCCTCTCTCCGTCTCTATCAGGACAGATGGATTCAGGATTATTGCTGTGATTTTAGGCAAAGATTAGATCGGAGAGCAGATGCACTCAGTGGGAAGCGTGAGGCAGAAACATGGACGTCAAAGACAAGGGAAGTGAGGATGATGAGGCAGAGGGCGGGGCACACAGTCAACTGCAGCGCAGCCGACTGAAGGACATAATCTGGGTGTGGGGCCTACCAGAACATGCATCCACTGTGGATCTGGGTCAAAGTTGGGGAATTTTTATTTATATATATATATATATATATATATATATATATATATATATATCTTTTTTTTGTCATTCTTTTCTTTTTTTTAAACTACAATACTCTGTTTTTATATTACAAATTGTATTGATTTTCAAAAATAATTTCAACTTTGACATTTTCTCTAGTGTTATTTGTGTTTTATCTTTCTTTAAGCGGAAGCTCGTATGACAATCCCACTTACTCTAATGTGGTCAGTATCTGACAGATTGCAGCTTATTAATTAATCTCATGATTTAAGCTTTAAAAGTAACACTGAATTGCCAAACCTGAGGCTGGTCATCTCTCCCCTTTATCCTGTTTCTTCATAACAAATCTTTAAAAAAATGTAATTCTTCATTACGAACACTAGAGGGTACTGAAACTCCTAAAAAATCTAACTAAGCTTTCCTGTAAATGAAGGGTTTGCAACCGGAACTACATGCAGTTCTTCGGGGCATTTTAAAGTGGCTGTTAATACCAAAAGAGATAAAACTAAGTTGTTGTTTGTTTGTTTTTTACATAAAACTATTTTAAAAAGCTAATCTTATAGGGTTTCCTACTTTCATGTGATATCTGCACAGAGATTTCACAAAACACTAATTCCAAAAAGAAATGATTGTTTAGTTATTTTCTTTATTATTGTTACCACAAAACTACAAGCTTCTTTCATTTTTGTCCATGAAATTGAATGTTCTGTGTTGTTTGTGCCAGACAGACCTAAATGAATATTCACTGGGCCCGTTTTGGATTTGATGGAATAGAAAATTAGTATCATGTCCAACCAACAAATCTGCAGCAACTGTGTGATGCTCTCCTGTCAATATTTGTCCAAGTAATCTCAGGAATGTTTTTACCCTTTGAACTGAATCTGTGCTGCAAAGGAAGTAAGTTCTGTATATTCACTATTTTTATTACTTCGTCCATATTTGTCAACACAGATGTTTCAGATGTAAATATTGAGTTGCAGTTATCAAGTGCCACAATCAGAGGGCAGTAAATATTTAATCATCTCGGAATACACGTTCTAAGAGTCATAAAATAAAGGTAAACATATCCCTGGTAAAACTTTCAAAATAACCCCTAAATAGGTAGCGGGGTTCAAATAAAGCCAAAATAATAGTTTAAATGTGTTACCGGAGGTTTTTTCTTTTTTTTTTTTATGTTACGCAACGCCTGTAAGAACTGCTCATCAGCATGTTGAGTCCGAGGCGAAGTTAAAGACGCAAGAAAGGAAAAGCTGTCCGGGAAGCCGCGCCCAAACGAAGACAAAACTGTTGGTGATTGGGGATTTTTGCAATCTTAGGGCGGGACTACAATCCAAAGCTTCATTCTGATTGGCCAGAAAAGACGTCGTTCGTTAATATCTTCTTTTGATTGGTTGCCTCACAAGGCGATTAGGGCTTCACTTACAATGAACCGCAGCTGAGAAGAAGTAGAAATTACTACATTTTCTTGCTTGTACATCTTTGTGTTAAGTTCACCATTTTTTTCCTTGCACTTTGAGGATTGTCCAGCTTGAATAGTCATTTCTTTATCTAGTCTGACGGATAAATTGTCAGACACTGAAGTGTTTCTACCAGTGCTTTGAATAAGGAAATAATCTCTTGCTAACGTTATGTAGCTAATCTCATTTATCTGTCGGAAACTCAACTTTCAACTCGCAGTGTTACACAGCCCCACGGACAGGTAAGCGCAGCTGAACGTGTTTTCTTACTTCTCGCCCTCGTTCGCCTCCTCTCCGCACTGATAAAACTGACTTAAGTTAAATAAAAGCGTCTTGTACGGGGGAGATAAATCTGGGTTAGACTCTTCGCCATGTCAGTTCGGGGAGGAGAGAGCGGATTGTCGCTGGGGGAAGATCTGTTAATGATCACCTGATACTTTCTGGACAGGGAGATTATGAAATCGCGGCTTTTAACTTCCAACAGACTCGACCACCTGTTGACCCGGCTCGTTTTTGCAGGCATGACCGAGTACAAACTTGTGGTGGTCGGTGCTGGAGGTGTGGGGAAGAGCGCTCTCACCATCCAGCTGATCCAGAACCACTTCGTGGACGAATATGATCCCACCATCGAGGTGAGAACCCGACCGTCACACTGCGATCACCGCTCCAGGAAGCTGTATTTGCTCTAAATATCAGGGTGTGTTGGGGGTTATTCTGGTGTTAATGGTTGCATGACTTTTTAAAGGCCACTGCAGTCTGATCTGTCATGTTGGAGCTTATGTTGTTGGCACCAAAACTTAAGAGGACTGTGTGTAACATTAAAGTCCAAAAAAGAAATGTAAATTTGAGTAAAAGTAATTATGTAAAAGTAATTTATCTAATTTCAGCTTCATTTCAATGTCATGTAGCTTCCCACTCCCGATTTTTATAGATCATTAATCATGTAAGAACGATTTTATTCAGATTAATCACGGGCCTTTTTTGGGATTTGGTTAAAATTATACACTTGAGTAGAAACGTACAATAGCATTTTTATGTAACTACTCCTCCAGATTCTAATTTTACATCAATACATTGCTAATTTTTTTTTTGACGTTTAGATTTAAGCTAAAAATATAAGCGGATGGTAAATTTTGATAGTTATTTTGAATTGCTTACTGTGCAGATTGCACTGGAAATGTATCAAACTCATATTTCCTGGGTAATTCCTCGGACTTCTTTTTTGACACACCGCTGCTTGGAGCATAACATGCAGTTTTAAAATGGTTTTAGTTTTATTATGAGACATTAAATGTGCTCCTTTTGCTTCCACACTACTTCCACTGCCTTTTATTGTAACTAGAAGAAACTCCATAAGGCGTGTCTTATGAGCTGGAGACGAGCGTAAGTGCCGTCTTTCATCTAGCTGACGAGCAGTGCACAGCAGCATTTTAATTTGATTTCATTATGGAAAGTTACGATAGAATTTAGATTATGGGATAGTCTTAAGTAAAGGTGTCTATTTAACAAAGCATTGTTCACTTATTTCAAACTACTTGGTAGCAACATGCGAGTACATGAAACCATTCTGCTCGTTCATATAGCACCAAATTGCAATTGATCTCGTTTTTATATTTCAATATTGTTTTTAGATCAAGTAGATGTATAACAATGTAATTTAAAAACTCACATTCAGAGCGATAGACATGCTCTGCAACTTGATTCTACTTTCAGTACTCTACAGCTAAAGTCAAATGATTATTTAATGCCAATAATTGGTTGGTTATTTGTCTACTCTGCAATTGTCTGCTTAGCAGATGTGCTGCTCCCGGCTCACCATCTGTGAAAGTTTCAAAACCGCGATCCCTCAGTAAAAGGAATACTAGACGTGCACTTAGTTTCCACATTATGGCTGTTTGTTCTCGACCAGCACTGGAAATATGCGTCTTCTGTTTGCAAAACAAACTGCAGTAGCCGCCTTCTTTCAGCCAGCTGACCCAACAGTGTGCAGGAACGGGTGGGAGAGGGCGCTGTGGAGTTACCTTTTTCTGAAAGCTCAGTTTACCTCGACTGAACAGGCCCATACTGAATGTAGACAGTGTTTTTCTTAAGCAGAGACCGTAACTGTGAAATAGATGCAGAGGACATCACGCCTCATAGCGGAGGCATAATGAAGTCGAAGCTTTTTTTTTTTTTTTTTCCCCACACAGATTGGAACCAAATTTTAAATGTTTTCTCAGCTCTGCTGAAAAGAGAAAACTGTTCACATCTGGTAAATGAAATCCTGAAGCTTATATGGAAGATCTTATCGGTTTCATTTAGTGTCGCTCAGAGATATAAATCATTAACGTCCCGTTAGTGCATGATGAATAACTAAGATGCGACTTCAGCCGGTCTAATTGTTTGGATGATGACGTGTCTGTGACGCAGGACTCATACAGAAAACAGGTGGTGATCGACGGGGAGACGTGTCTGCTGGACATCCTGGACACTGCAGGTCAGGAGGAGTACAGCGCCATGAGGGACCAGTACATGAGGACTGGAGAGGGCTTCCTCTGTGTGTTTGCCATCAACAACACCAAGTCTTTTGATGACGTTCACCTTTACAGGTAGAGAATGATTTAAAAAAGAAAAACATCTCGAAATTCTGGATCTGCAGTAAATTGGTGCTGGAGAGACACTGTGTTGACTCAGAACAGTTTGAGTCACACTTTACTGTTTTTAGGACATCAGATTACTGCAGGACTCAACAGTTTAGCTATGAAGGCCATTTCCTGCTGAGCAGGAACTGTGCGCATTTATCTCAAGCGCACATGCTGAGTGCGGTTAAAATTTCTGTGACCGTTTGAATCAAGGCAGCTCCCGTAGCTTTGCTCATTTCAAGACGAACGGCTCTTTTAGAGTTTAGACCAGTGTTTCTCAACCCTGGTCCTCACCGCCCCCCTATCCTGCATGTTTTAGGTTTTTCCCTTCTGCCACACACCTGAATTGTATCTCTGGGTGATTAACAGGCTTCTGCAGTACTTGATGGTCATGCAATCATTTGAATCAGCTGTTCTGGAAAAGAGGCACATCTAAAACATGCAGAGCAGGGGGGCGGTGAGGACCAGAGTTGAGAAACACTGGTTTAGACTCTGCAGTTTATTCGTAAAAACATTTTTAAAAAATACGTGACTGACCCAGATAGGTGTCTGCGAACGAGGTCAGCCTCAATGTCTGAGGATTTGTTTTTTTTTTTTGTTTTTTTGTTTTGTCTTTTTACATGTCATCTCCTCAGAGAGCAGATCAACCGGGTGAAGGACAGCGACAGCGTTCCCATGGTGCTGGTGGGGAACAAGAGCGACCTGAGCTCCCGCACGGTGGAGACGAAGCATGCTCAGGAGCTGGCAGGGAGATATGGAGTGCCGTTCGTAGAGACGTCCGCCAAAACCAGACAGGTGTGTGGAAACGCCTGTGCTTCAACTCAACTAGACTAATGGAAAAGTTAATTTCGCTCAGCAGTTGAATTCAAAAAGTGGCACTTGGAAATTGAATAGGTTGATTGCACACAAAATGGTATTTTTAATAAGTTTTGTTTGTAATATGAGGATTAAGAGGTCTGACTTAATTTACTTGGTTTTTCTAATGCACTTTTTTCTTCCACTAAACCTTCCACTAATACCCTTGGCTGCAGCTCTCTATGAAGAGCAGCTTGTTAGCGATGGCCTTTTGTGGGTTAGCCTACTTGTGGAGAGTGTCCGCTAGAAAACCTTCAAGTCCATTTTTTTCCCACGATTTTAAAAACGGTAAACATGGCCTTCAGATTTCTTTATTAAAATGCTTTTATTTCTTAAGTAATGCGTCAAATTTCGAAGGAACCTAATTTTGGGTTACCTTTTAAAACTATAAAATTCTAAAAGTTTACCACCATTAAATACACTTTTTGAAAGCGATTGATTTCACCACCACTAACGCACGTACTAAGAAGTCGACGTAAACAAGACTTCTCCAGAAACCAAAATCTGAAAATGTTACCAAACAAATTATTGGGTAACTTTGGGTTCCTTCATGTGCAATCTACATGTTGTTTTTTTTTTTCTGTCTGGTCTTGCAGGGTGTGGAGGAAGCCTTCTATTCGCTGGTGCGGGAGATCAGAAAATACAAGGAGACCAACCGCAGCAACAAGAAGAGCAAGAAGAGCAATCAGAGACGCTGCATTATACTATAGCGCACACACACACACACACACATCCAGCCAGCATCCCTGAGAGCACTTGTATCATACTGCCCTTCCTCACTGTGGAGGCGTCGGTGAAGCAGACGGTGCAGAATCGATTTTCGTCGCTGCGACCGTCATTTCTTCAGTGTTCATCTGCTTAAGGAGGATTTCACTGTATGCTGTGCGTAACTGCACTTTGCACAATAACAATGGGTGAGGAGCTCAGGCTGCATTCGCATTAAATACTTTTGAGACTTTTTTTTTTTTTTATCAAATGTCAGTGTTTGACTTTGAAAGAGAACAAATACCTTCAGTATATTTTTCATAGGACATTTTGCTCGTCGCTTTAGTCGGGTTTTTCCACTCATTTCAGAACAGATGTCTGTTGCCTCTCAAACACAACTGCGATTTATTTTGTATGTCGGCAATATTAGTGTCCCAGCTTAACTTTATACATTTGTGTTCATTAGACATCAGGACAAGTTTGTGCCACTTTCGAAATTTACTCAGGAAAATGCTTCTGATCGGGCTCTGAGTAATCCGCATTACAGGCCTGCACACTCGCATCGTGTGCAACATTCTCAGTGTTGGTTACGTTTAAAATTCACTGCCTGCGCACACTTTGTTACAGCACTCTGTCACCTCATCGCCACAGCATGCGAGTTGTGAAAACATTCGTGTCGCGTTATTTGCACACTCATGCTGAAGCCAGTGTTTTATCAGTTTTCCGATCATGAGAGATGCTGGATGGTTAGTATATATAAAAAAACAAGTTTTTGATTGTATGTCACTAATAGTTTTCTATTTTTGTAGAACTACTTGATGCATCCCCCACTGTAATAAAAAAATATATATAAAATTACAATGCTGAATGCAAAGTAAATAAAGTCGCATCTTGAGTTGATGTCTTTAGAAACCTCTGCTGTTATCATTTCAATCTGTCATTGCATTGTGAACCAAAGTGCGTGCATATCTCTGGGAGATATTCATACACATGGTAATTGAGCAAGTGATTACCAGGGAAGCCATTAAATTGATAACTGCATTAGTAAAAATCATTTAGCAGATCAGCGGTTAACCAGCTTGAGGCAGAAGCGGTGCAGCAGTTTATTTTAGGAAGTTTTCCTGGTGTTATTTCACAATGTAATGTAGCCACTACCTTCAGTTATAAAAATGTGTACAGCAAACATAAAAGAACTTTTACAAATTGAAATAAGGGCTCTGTCTCTTTAAGAAACTCCTGCTCTTTCCAACATGTAACCGTCAGCACATAATCAGTGATGCTTTTCCATTATGCCATTTACAACCGTTCTGAGAAGTAGCTCACATAATGAGCCCCACCTGATGAGTGCTGCTGCCGCTAGTCTGGGGGGGGAAGGGGGGCTCAGCTTGGAGACTGCAGTTCCAAAGAGGATTTGGGTGGAAATCTTTGTGGGAGCAAGCATTTAAGCATCCCCAAATGGTTGCCATGGGAGATTCAAGGATTCCTCAAACATGCATGAAAGAATCAAAACACCATTTGTGTTTCTGATGAGGAAATACCATAACTCAAAAAGGAATTTTTACATAATATTGCCCTTTTAAGATGGTATTATTGCATAATACCATCAATTATTTTTGTCTGTACCAAAGCTAAACTAGGCTAAGGTTTTTGTCTGTCAGCCAACAGACAAACCAGAGGAAGAGCTGTGGTTTTGAGGTGTGAGAAAGAGCGACTTCTTTTACAGCCCTGAAGCAGTTCAGTCTGACGCCTCGCAATATCGAAAAGTTAAACATACAGCTCAGCATGCGGTTAATGCCATGTTAACCCAAACACCTGTTCAGTTACTGACCAGAAAATGACTCCACCTGACAAAATTAAATTTGATTTTATTTTACAAAAAGGCACTACAAATAAATGTATCTATAGAAAACATGAAAAAGTGTCAAAAAGGCATTTTTACAGTCAAAAACGACGCATACAAGTAGAGTCCAACTTCGGTATCCAACAGGACGAGGTTTTTGATCACCATCCGAATCGAGACACAAGCTTGCTCTGGTCATCCAGATCTTTCTGAACCTTCTTCCTCATGTAGAAGATCGGACAATCACGACTGCAGAACAGTGAGCAGAGAACAGCGTTAACATTTTAACAGCTAACAAAGCTGAAAGCTTCCGAGTTTAGATAAAAATGTGGATCAGGCGTTTCTTCTGTACCTGGTGCAGAGCACATCTTCGTGGAGCGAACCCTGGCAGCGCTGGCACTGAGTCCACAGACGGGAGAAACGCTCCTCCAACGCATTCAGGTGGAAGATCTAGTCCATTATAAAAAATAAAAGTCAAAAGGGAAAATTTAAAACTAAGAAAAATGCATTCTGTCAGTCACTTGGGTACCTCTTTTTGATAAAGTTCCGACTCTTTCTTTTTGCAGAAATCACACACAGCAGCTGGAAGGACAAAGATTAAATATAAAGCAACCTGAGAAGAACATATCGATTAAAATCAAATTAAAAAAAAAAAAAAAAAAAAGCACAGGAAGCAAAATCACACCATCAGTCTTGAGCACGGCTTTGCAGCCGATGCAGGTGCTTCTCTTCTGAGCGAACGCCATGAGGCCTCCGACCTTTGAGGTCAACACAGTCTTGCAGCGCGTGTGGTCGCCCTCTAAAAGGAGACACAAACACACAGAGGGAGCCCTTTACAGAGATTCCACAATCCATTTTACATTTGGTTCCAGTTCTGTCTGGTTTTTATTTCCGTTTTATTTTGGAGTTTTAAAATATTTTAAAGTTCCAGTGAAAATTAAAGTTTATTGGCCTTTGAGAGGGGGAACCTGCATTGTTATGACGTTATATGTTACCTGTAAACAGTCTCATAACAACAAGATTATCGTTTATCGCAATAAATCCTGGGACAACTTATCGTCCAGCGAAATGTGTTATCGTGGCATTAGTAACAAACAACGGAGAAAAGGTCGATGACACCGGTGAGTTCTCGTACTTAGCAGGACGCTCTCCGCCTTGGTCTCCCCCAGGATGGGCTCGAATATCCTCAGCAGCGGCTTGGACAGCTGCTGCTCCAGGTAGTACTGTGTGTCGATGGGAATATTGTTCTCCAGAACGTAGATTGGGTCCTGAGAATTAGGAATGACAGCAGAATTAAACGTCTGTTAAAGAGAAACAAACGACAGACCACATGTGTTTGCATACCTCTGACTTCATGTAAGCAGCTGCTCCCTTTGCAGCCTTGATGATGACGTAGGGGACTCTGTCTCCCAGGTTTGGGGCGCTGCCTGCATCCCTTTTCCTCATCCTGTAAAAAAAAAAAAAAAAAAACACACACACACACACCAACATGAACAAGGGAATTTCCTACAAAAACGTTTTCTTTTCTCTAAACCTTCACTGAAATGAGGAGTTATTAAATAACCCGACCTTTCGGCCAGCTCCACGTGTGCCTGCTTGCCAGCGTACTCCTGGGCTGTGCGCGTCAGCTCCTTAGTGATGACCAGCTGACTGATGTCAATGCGATTGCACAGCAGGTCTGAGATCACTTCTTTCGCATGATCCACCGCACCCTGAGGATCCCTGAAGGAAAACAACGCACAAAAATTCACATAAAGTGAAATTTCTTGTAGTTTTAATGCTTACAGAAACACATGGAGATCATTTATAATGCAGCAAGTAAAAGCAGACGGTACCTCTCAATGAGGATCTTTTGTAGACAAGTGTTAATAAGATTGGCCACTAGAGGGCAGTTGTCTCTGCGGACCGTCTCAATGCCTTTGCAGTCCATCTTGTCATGCGTGTCTGGACTGGAGGAGAAGTACAGGCCTGCATAGCGCTTCTTATTGATCAGCAGGTATGGGTAATACACCTGTGGAGATCGAAAAACACAGATGTTCGTTTTATTATATACATTTGAAGTGACCAAAAGGAAAAACTGAACACCGTTTCCCACTCTAAGGATTTACAGGAGATCAAACAGCTCATTATTCACAAGGTTTCTAATCATCTTTCATCCCCAAACCCCGTACATATCCAAAATACAACTTTACAGCACTATCAACGTGTGGAATTAAAAAAATAAAGTATACAAACCAAAGTTTAAAATAAATTTAGAGTAAATTGTGATATAGTAGTTAGTCTTTCAGTCAAACAAGAACTACAAAAAAGAAAAGACATTACTGATGGACAGACAGGTGACGGGTCAAAACATGGATAAACAGACACAAATAAGAATGACTGCCTGACTAGTTAACATATTTAAATAAAACTAGTGAAAAAGAGGGGGGGGGGGGAATCACTGGTTGGAGCAACTTTTTAAGAATTTCTTATATTTAAATGGATTAATCGTTTTATTCTCATCCAGATCTGGAAAATATTTACATCTCAGAATTTAGGTTACTTTGCAGGAACCATCTTCACAAAAGTAAGTGTAAAAAAAATATATTTTGTACATCTTATGGCATGCTGATAGTGTATCTTACTATCAGCATGTAAGATGCTGATAGAAGTCAACATCTTACATGCTGATAGTAAGAAACACTATCAGCATGCAAGTATGTCAGCATGCCTAACATGCTGACATACCATCAGCATGTTAGGTATGCCTTACAACAAGTATAACGTTGTTAAAGGATTAAAAAAAGCAATGCAAGTCGTTATTTAAGACATTTGTAAATGCAAAACACAGATTCTCAGGAAGTTTATCCTGTAGTTTACGCTTGGTTCTGACTTATCAATCAATCAATCAATCAAATTTTATTTGTATAGCACATTTCAGCAGCAAGGCATTTCAAAGTGCTTTACATAATTTTAAACAGTGAGAAAGAAAAAGAAAGTAATAAAAAGATAAAAAGAAAAGATAAAATCACAGCCTAACAGGACAAGGCCTCCAGCCTTGCAGCACCAGGCTCCGTCCGCCTGTTTCGCGAAAATTTTGCGCTAGGACTTTCGCTGTCCTACGCGGATTTTGTGCATTAATTGGTTACCTGTTAGTCTAGAATTTACAGGGTTAAACAGTGAGAAAGAAAAAGAAAGTAATAAAAAGATAATAAAATCACAGCCTAACAGGACAAGGCCTCCAGCCTTGCAGCACCAGGCTCCGTCCGCCTGTTTCGCAAAAATTTTGCGCTAGGACTTTCGCTGTCCTACGCGGATTTTGTGCATTAATTGGTTACCTGTTAGTCTAGAATTTACAGGGTTTTATATACGCGCAATGACTCCCAGTCACTCGCAAATACATAGAAGGCATCAATTGCCATAAGCAAGACTTACCAGTTGTTTGTATCAGAATTACACTGCTGACTTGATTGCACTCATATTAGCCTCATCTGTTCTTGCAAAGGACAAATGTTACCTTCTCAAACTCCAGCTTGATGGGTGGAGTGAAATGCGACGACACCCACTCAGCTGCTTCCCTCCCGATTTCCATGGCTTCTTTTACGGTTGTAACTCCGAGTTTGACCATGACGGAGTCTGTGTCTCCATAAACCACCTCAAGAGAGACAAAAAGCATTCTATTTTAAATAATCCAAAAAGGAATCCCTGAAAAACAAAGCAAGTTTTTTTGTTTTTCAGTAATAAAAACACAGAGCTGCGTCTCACCCTGGCGTCAGCTTGGTATCCGTTGGAGATTGTGTATTTGGACTCCACCAGCTGCTTGGTTTTCTCAATCATCTGTCTTCCAAAACCAGTTACACTCTGAAAGAGATGAAAGCAAATGTAAAAAAAAAAGGTAAACCTCTGACTTTAAGAGTGCATCATATCTCTCATTATTTAGCAAATAGAAATAATTTTGGTGAGGAGGAAAGCTGAAAGAGAAAATGTTTAGTGTGTTGTAACTACAGACAATGAGAGAAAAAAAACAGTCATCTTGTTTCATCTAAACATCTCCACCTGTTCTGTGGTTTCTTATCTTAACCCCGCATCTTACCGTTCCTGCTCCAACTTCACATCTGTGCACAACCAAAATATGGCAAAAACTGAGTGAAAAAACAAAACAGCTGATCCAGGCCAAAACTGAACTGGAAGCCTGCACCATGCCTATTCGCCTGGAGCCATTCGCCATCCGACTAACTGGAACAAGCAAGTGCTCACCTGTGAGATCTCCAAGCAGGGCAGTTTGCCCACCTGGGCCCCGGTGAAGCCGTACACAGAGTTGGCACTGATTTTCAGGGCTAGCTGTCGGCCGTCCAGCACCTGCTTCTTGAAAGGATCCGTTTCCTTCTTTAGTTCCGTTTTGGCCCTGTGGGGACAAATGTGGAATAAACTTCACAGCTAAAATACACAACTAAGTGATCTGCTATTATATAATATCTATGAGAAAAAAAAAACTGCAGGGATATGTTGCGTTAAATCGCATCATAGAGCATCCTCTCTTAGACTGGGTATGCTAAATATCAAATAGCTGCAGATTCATGTAAATATAGCATCTTAATTCAGCGCTTTTTTGATTTCAAAGTAGTTCAAACCTCTTTCGGGCAGACAGCAGGTTCTCCAGGATCTCTGGAAGAAGACCTTTTCTCACAGAGCTCTTCACAAACTGATCACCTGTGGGAGTCTTGATGAAGTCATCTGGTGACAATCTGCAAACATACAAACATACATAGCTACTAAAAACAAATCTCAGAAGACTTGGTCTGAAAATAGTAGTCATTTATGCCAATTTAATTGAAAACATTTGTGAAAAGATGCACTGTTGAGAGCTTTCTGAGTCATACATCTGATATTTGGTTTTTACAGGGTTTGATTTGCTGAATCAGATTTTTCTTTCAAAGTAAATAAGACATAAATAATATTCATTTTCTTACAGCTGCCCTGTATTAAGTAGTCCTTACATAATTATTTCAAAAGCAAAACAGTTGCCATAAAACATGCATTTGTTTTTACAAAAGTGTTTTTTTATAGCGATTGAAATTTTGTGCAAGAAGCCATCCTGTAATCTGCTTTAAATCTTAGACTCTTATAGCCTCAGTAAACTCCTGATTTGTCACAAGGTTGTAGAAAATAGTCTGTTTTTAAATAGTTTTAGGTTTTCCTCACACACTTCACTAATACTGAGAAGAACTATTTCAAAACTTCTTCCCTCAATAAGAGCGTCCACACTGCAGAGTGTTATGAGAGCAACCTGGTCCCACAAACGTCTTTTTGCAAACAGTCGATTTTTCCTTGAATTTCTTCCTTGTGGGTTGGTGACGTACAAACCCAGATTGAAAAAGGCTTACCCCAGTTTCTCAGCAGCGCCTTTCTGCAGCAAGGTGGTGTAGCACAGATTGTGAGCCATCATGATGGACGGATACAAGGAGGAAAAGTCCAGGGTGGCAATAGGAACGCTGTAATAGCTGCAAAAATAAAGAATGGTGGAAAATTTCACATCTGTACCCAACAGAGAGTAGGAGGAGACACACGGTAGCCAAAAGAACCTGTAGATGTACAGACCCTTTCTCTGGCTCAATGACCGTTGCTCCTGTGTAGTCTTCGCCCCCCTCGGTTTTCACAACAGGCATTACCAGATCCTGTTTCATAGCCTTAAAAAAGAGGATTCAGAAATCAATCCATGCATTCATTACTGCCAGCATCTCTCACTCTTTGAGTCACATTTAACAAAGTGGAAAAGCCAAGAAGGTTTTTGGATATTAATATTTGACAGTACCATCAAAACAATACAAAGTAACGCTGTGGCTCAGGACAGACCGAAATATCTTGCAGACCAATGATTTTTAAAGGTGGAAAACAAAAAAAAGCTCTCTCACAGTTTAAAACCATTTCTTGTTTCATTTTCCAACCAGAAAATGACCTACAACCCTGTTAGGGTGTGGCAGAGAAACAGCCTCTCTCTCTAATCTGACTCATTTGCAAGTCCACCTTAGTATCTGTCAAGGGGGGGGGAAAAAAGCACACATGAAGTAAATCCCGTGTGAGTTTCTTACCTGCCGCAGCAGCTGAGAGACGACTTTGATCTGCTGTCCTCTGGAGAGGAGGTAAGTGAGAGGCACTCCTGTCACTCTGGCCATCTCCATGTAGTTGATCACACACATCAGTTTCTGCAGCAGGCGCAGCGGGAGGTAGGCGTCCTTCAGGCAGTAGACCGCTAAACGGCGCCGTGTTTGTTCGTTTCCATTCTGATGTGGAAGGAAGAAGGTGGTGAAACCAAGCATGTGGTGAAAAACAGTCATGATGATTAAAAAGAAAAAAGAACAGCTCAAAAGCAGGGATACCTGCAGATCGGTGATGATTGAATGTTGCACATCCTCCTTCTGTTCTTGTAGGAAATGGAAACTCACAGCGTTCAGAGTGTAGGAGCGTAATTTGTAATCCCTTAGAAGAACCTGCAAGAAACACACCGATCTATAATCCTGGAAACATTTTTTACCTATTCAATAATTGTACATATTAAATGTACAAGTGACACGTAGAGTGCTGACCTGCAGCAGATCAAACTGAACTCGACCCTCCATGTTGATGGTCTTGTTCTCCCTGCGCCCCATCTGCTTACTCTGGAAGCTCAACTCTCGCAGAACTGATTTGATGCCCCGCATCCGACCCAAATATGGAAAATAATTCACCTGAAAGGATGTCATAAAAATTGAGAAAACTGATTGGATAGGGGTTTTTTTTTGTACTTTTCCAAAAATGTTGTCAATGTTAAAATTCAATGAAATTCAGTTTATTTGCACAGAACTAATTCACGATAAATGTGTCTGAGAGCATTTTACAAGATAAAGACTTTCTCCTCATTTTTAAAATCGAAATTACAGCTTCAAGAGGAAAATTCCCTGAGCTCAGAGGAATAAAGTAGAAATACAAAAACACTCTAGTCTCTTTTTCTATTTTTAACCAGATCTAAAAAAAAAAAAAAAAAAAAAAAAAAAAACTTGAAACAAATTCCAGTATGTGGGCATTTTAAGAGTGATTCTAGTTATATTGCAATGAAATCAAATTCTGTTTGATTGCCAATTTTCTATTTAAGAAAGCAAAACGTCTAGCAGAAGTTGGAACTGAATCAGAGTCTTTTAAACGTGGTTTTGTCTCACCTTCAAAGCAGCCGCTCTGTTGAGCAAGTAGGGAAAGTCAAAGTTCTGGATATTGTATCCAGTTATGATGTCTGGGTCTACAGTCCTCAAGAACTCCGCCCAGCTCTGCTCAGAAGAGAAATTAAAAAAAAAAAAAAAAAAAAAAAAAATTTATATTTTAAAATCAAATGAAAAAAAAAAATTATATATATATATATATATACACACACACACACACACACACACACACACACACACACACACAAATCTGCTGTGAGAGTTTCTTATTCTGCCTTCTAGAGGCAGATTTCTACCTGAAGGAGCTGTTTCTCCTGAGTGAAGCATAGTATCTGAGAGCCAACGATGCTAGCGCAGGACTGGAGGGTGAAAACTGTGCGAATGAACGGCTCAATTTCACCCTGCCTTTGGACCATAGAGGCTATCTGAATCACTGGATCTCTATCTGGTTCTGGAAAGATTCCTGGACAAAAGAAAAACAACAACATTTAAAACAAATCAGCATCAACAGGTCTTTGACTGGGCCTTTGTCTCATGTTCAAATAATGTGGAAGAAAAGCAAAGGACAAGAAATGACCTTTTCTTCCTGCACACTCTATGTCAAAGCTAAGCACCCTAAGCGGAGCGATCTTCTGCCACTCTCCTTCTGCAGGGTGACTTATGAAGTCTGTCCATCCGACATCAACCTCATACTGGCACAAAGAAACCTGCGAGAGAAGCACAAAAGGCGGAATAGGACAGCTGCTTTACAACGTTGACAATATAAAACAACAAAATAATGAAGAAAGGTGGGATCAAGAGAGCAGGTAGGTAAAAATACTTGTCTAATAAAAGCAATACTGACCTTTCCTAGAGTCTGAGAATCTGCGTCCGTTGAGCTCTTCTCTTCACGCACTCTGTACTTGCCTTTGGGAAGTTCAATCCAGCAGCATCCCACCACATCACTGTCCACCATGAACCTATGAGACACGAGCAGGCTTGTCAGACTGCACAAATGAAGCCTGCCAGGCTCTTTAGTCAGTGCGAGCTGGTTTTGTTCCACGTCAACCGCAATGTATTTCATTATGATGTGGGTGTTAATGTAAAATTGTGAAGAGAATTGGAAATTTCATAAACAAAATTGAAAAGTGTGAATTTGTATTAACTCCTCACATGTTTGCTTACTTGCTTTAATGAAACAAGTAAGGTAGATTAGATGGTGAGCATCTGAGAACAATGCTTTACAGGTTTTAACCGAGACTATAAACCTATTCTAAAACATTGATATGCTTTAATGCCTCTGTCACACTCATTTATTTATAAATACATTTTAGAAAAACATAAATCAATTATTTTCTCCCGCCTTACAATTATTGACAATTTTATAGACACAGTATCAATTGTCCTGATATTTTGGATTGTAGAAGATATAAAGTGTGAAGAAAATAGCCTTTAAAGGAGTTTATTATTAGTTATTTATTTATTCTTGTGATATAGAAACAATATATTTTTTAAGTAGAGTTTTTTAGTAAAAATACTATTAATTTAACACTCTTTTCTCTCTATTTTAACAAAACATACCTACCTGATTTCAAAATCTATGTTGGCCTCATAAGCCTGGTAGCTCTGGATGGGAAAAGGTCCAAACTTGAAGCCCTGTTCCAGCAGCCGCTTTGCAGGTGCGATGAGACGAGGCATCGCCATCGTTATCCGCAAGAAATCAAGGCTGCGTTGTCCGTGGTAACCATATATGCCTTTAGTTGAAAGAAAAGAGAAGCTTGGAATAAATTTTTTTTTTTATCAAATCACATTGCTAGAAAGCAACAAGCAAAATAAATACAACTCTGATGCAGGCTTTTATTCCAACATTGATTTATTCATTTACAGATTCCATATTTTTCCCCAACAGCCTGATCAGAAATCATGACAGCTGGTAAAGTCCTTTAAAAGCTCAATTTCTGTATACTTACTCTCTTTACGGCAGATGTCCACAGCAAGCACTGTGATGGAGATGTTGTCCTTATTGGAGCGCATGTCCTTAAGAACAACAGAGTTCAGCTCTCTTTTAAATTCCTCCAGGTAATTAGATGTGAACCCTCCAAAAAAAAGGAAGAGCAAAAAATTATAATGTAACATCAGTTACAGGATTTTGTACCAAATAGTGATAAACTATACAGAAGTTTGACAAGTCAGAAAACCAATGTTGCTTTTTCTGCCAGTTTAAGTATAGCAGAAGATCCACCTTATCGTATAAACCACAGCTAAAAGTCAAACACTCACCATTTGGTGCAGGAACATAGAAGTAAGGCGCAAAGCCATGAACATGACAGCACACACTGTTCCCACTATCTGTTACACCAAACATCCTAATGATGGGAACTTTTCCTTGTGACTGACCAGGCATCCCAGCTACAGAGCCACCTGCAGGAGGGGAAAAAAAAAAAACAACACACGTCGTTTTCTATCATCGTACATAACATAATCTGTCTCTTCTAGAGGTTTAGTAGAATTTTCTTGCATTATCCAGATGTACGTTATGTATCTACCCAGGTAATAGTCGAGATCAATCTGCTGGAACACCAATTTATCTGAAGATGGATCCAGTGAAGGGGCAGGAGGCCTTCTCCAACGAGGGTTTAGGTCTGCTGAGAAAAGGTCGCCTGACAGGACAGGAAGTTAAGTCGGCATTAAAATCTAAATTACATTAATTATGAAATTTTGACTAAAGTCACCCCAACACTCACCCACGGGAATGACATCATGTCCGGCCTGTCCCTCCATGTCTTCCACATCCATCTCTGCGTCATCAAACATTGACAATTCTTCCTCAAACTGGGATGGACTGTCCTCCCAGTCACCAGTCGCTTTACCTCGCTTGGCCTGGGATGCACCACCCATGAGAGGGCCACCGTTGCGTCGCTTGAAGTCCATAACTGCAAGCGATTTAATTCAAAATAAAAAAGTCAGAAAATTCAGAAGACAGAACATGCTTAATTAAGCACAGAAAAAAAAAACTGTATGAATGCTTTATTGTGTGCAGACTGAGAAAATATATATTATTGAAAATATTAAAATAATGCTGCAAACACATGCTGGTGATTAATAAAAAAAGGACAGATAATTACTGATGTTAATCTACAGATCCTTGGCTGGGGAAATTGTAGTAAACTTAATACACATTCATCAAACCCAACAGACATGCAAAGCGCGTTGCAATAATACTTATTCGTTTCAGATTAGGGATACAGTTGTAAGTCTAAAGACATAAAACATTATCCCAAGCTTTCATCATTTCACAAAGCACCCTTTAACAACATTCTTCTAAATTTTTAGAAGCTGGGGTGAATATTATACCAAGAAGCAATGGTATAAGCCAAAGAATATTTAGTTGCACATTCAACCAAATCTGACTGAGTCCAAGTTGTTTTCCAAAACTGTCAGTCCCCAAGTAAAGCTGTTAAGCACATATCCCAAGTGACATCCAAAAAGTCTCTTGGGTTATGTTTCGTTGCTCATACTCGAGAAGTATTGGCAATGTTATTGCAGCTAAAGTATTATCCCAAAGGGACTAACTGCACATGCAGGGCAGCATTTCAGACTGAGCACTATTTTCTATTGGACTCGCACATACAACACAAATAAAGTACTTGAAATTTTGAAAAAGTTCGCGGGTTGTGAATATTCTTTCAAGGCACATAATACACAAGGCACGTGATGAGCTTCACATAATGCACAAGGCACTTAATAGCAAGTTATCAATACGGTTACCAACTACTGGAGTCAAAACGCACTCGAGGATAAGCATTTAACATTTCAATGTTAAGTTAAGCATAGTGAGCACAATCATTTATCAGTGGGACATGTGGTTTTCGTCTCAAATCCGAGGGCAGCTTCTATCTTTACAACAAGCTACTAAAGCCAGCTAGCAAACGGCGGATATAAACATAAATATGGTCTCGCGCTAGGATGCCTCTAAACTACATGAAGGTTTATGCTCATATAAATCTACCAAAACCATTAACAACGACCGATGCGTTTCTAATGATGTTATAAATACCTGTAAAACTTGATCTTCCTCTACAAGCCCCTTCCGACAACAGCTCCCGCCACTCTTCTTCAATTTGTGGGGTTTCGCTGTCGAAAGCGCGGAAAAATTTCCGCGTAGTTAGTTACTAGGTGTAAAACTAAAGGAACGGACAATGACGTCACAAATATGGCGGAAGTCGGAGTAACTACATAGGCATCGCAGAGGAAGTCAAACTACACTTGTCCACACCTTGGACAAGAAAAAGACAGTGTCTTCTTGATTAATTCACGTGACACCCGACCTATATCCTTTTTAAAATGTTCAAAAATAACATTAAAATTTTTAGAATTAATGAATGAGTTTTGGCCTAATGTTTTTTTTTTATATCTGCATACTATAACTCAATTTTAACCATCAGACTTATCTCTCTTTTTTATATTAACATGTGATGACGTCTATCCTGGAGAAAAAATATTCATATTTAAAATCGCTTGGTCTGAGTCTTGAACAAATATTCTTTTTTATATTTTGTTTCTTTTCTTTTTTTAATTTATCTTGATTGTAACAATAAAACAAGGACTAAAACATTTTCAGAAAATCAAAATTATTGAATTATTTTCAATATTTTTCACAATTCTTAACTTACCTAATATCAGCCATTTTAAGCAACCATTATTTTAAGAAGACACAGCAAAGGTTTCTTCTTTTGGTCAGACTATCAAATGTTGATGATTTTCCATGCTTATGCATGTTATGTTTTGCAGTATTACCAGACTTGTGGACAAGTAGTTAACCTACACCAGGGTATTTTTACTTTAGCTCACATAACTTGCATCTGGTCCGCTTTTATTTCAGATGAGAAGCATTCCATCAGCTGTCATGTAGAGAGCAAATATCTAGGCCTGGGTTTGTTTTATACATCCCTCAATGTTTGTGGTGCATTAGTTATTTTCTGACTCATACACAGTGAGGTCAGAGGAGACAGAGCAGGATGAGGAAATGCTCTGACACATATGCAGATCTGGGCCAATTGACGTAGATAACAAGAAATAGAAAATCGAGCTGTGACAATTCAGACATGCATCAAATAACCCAGGATGCACTGCTCCATTCCTGTTATGATTTTTCTCTTTAGACACCTTTTGGTTTTTCTGAAACTGCCAAACTAAGACTTCTTACACCACCCATTAGTGATGTAAGACTGGAATAATGTGTAACTGAATAATGTGGTGTAAGAAAGGAAGTAGAATCTCCCTTTAGAATGGAAGATGTCCAATGTTCAGTTGTTTGTAAAATTGACCCTGTGTAGTTCCACTACATGCCTCCGTTGTCTCTGCTTTATTTTGAAAAGCTCACATGTTTGCAGAATATTGCCAGCCTTAACTGTGATTCATACATGATGTATAACATTTAAAGAAGTGCTTGCTTTTTGTGAGTTTATAGAACATGCAATAAATAAATGAAAATCTTGCTCAAGCCATAATGATAGATAAATTATTTGTATTGTTTTATTCCTACCCTGTCCCCCAGCCATGCAGCGGGGAGCCTTTTTACCCATGTTAACATTCAGCACATTGTAGAACAGACAAACATAAACAAGGCAACAAACAACATGACTAAATTAATACATATGATTTAATTTTTAAAAATCCATATATTCCATAAGTCTATTACAATGGTTACATTCAAGCAAAAAGTTCATTTTTGACTATTTGCACTAAGCTATGCTGTTAAATTTCTGCCTAAATTTAGAACGATAACCGTTTGAATAAATAAAAAAGCTAAACCCCGTTAATTTTTCTCACCCAATCACGTGCCTCTAATGAAGAAATCATCCAATCATCTTCTCGTCATCTGGGGAGGCGGAGAAAGTGACGAAAACCCAACCAATAGGCGTCAAGCTCATGAATAATGCGTCAGCAGGGATTCCGCATTCAGCCCTCCTTCTCTAGATCTTCCCAGCGTTTTGCAGCAAACCAATGTGAGTCGGTGACATTTAACCAAAGCCGCCGCCCCCTTTTTCCCTCACTAGCCAACACTGTTTTCCTCGTTTACGGAGTGACCGCGACAGCTGCCAATGTTTAGTTCGTCTTTGTGAAGTTGGGACACAACCGAAGGGTGAGTCGACCTTTGTATTTTGTCTTCCGCGGTTGTTGACGAGCTTATAAGGGAGGACACTCTGTCGGACTCGGCCTCTCTCATTGAGCTTTGCTGTAGGTGCTTCATGTCACGTTCACCAACTCATTAAAGGAGCTCAAGCATTCGCACATCGGCATGCTGTGCAAACGGCGAGCTCTGCTCGCGAATTTAAAGCGCATTTTAGGGAGTTATTTCCACAACAGTCAATTTAAGTTCGCACGGGCCTTCTGGAAAATTACCACACTTACCATGAAGTTGCACACGTCTCGGCGAGGCCATACAAGCAGAAAGCTATGCTCCATAAACTGGTTACTTGTTGAACAAATAAGACTCAGTCCATCAGAAACCATCTGTAAGAAGTGGCTTCCTATAGGGAACCTGACGGGCCTCTAAGTTCAGCTTCAGCATGTCATGTTTACTATCAAAATACCTTCAGTAAAGTTGGCCTATTCCTTTGCTACTTTACTTGTATCTAATTTTCTTTTCATAAAGTCTCCAAATTCAGTGAGGATTATTGCTCTACATATAGTATAGGTTAATCTAGGAGATTACACATCAGATTGTAAAGGTCCCCTATAGCTGCTTTGTTGGTGGTCTTCTCTGTTTAGGCCTAAGGTCAGTCTGTGTCTATGTAGATCCTTTCCACAGTCTGCATGATATTTGTATGTGCACAAAAATAATGGAAATGTGACTATACATAAAACGCTGTGGGTAGAGCAACTCCATATGTTGGGGAAAAAACCCTCCCCCACCATGCTGCATGTTCCTGTGGACATGGGCCCATGTTTGTAGTTTTCTATGCGTCTCAGCTCCATGTAATTACATTTCATAGGGAGAACATCAGATGTGCCAATATAAGAGCCACTTGATCATGTTTGTACTTGATCACGTATGCCTCTTTTGCAACCTCGTCCTGTCTTGCACAGTAAAGGACAATAAGTTGTAATATCACTCATTCACTCAAGCAGGAAGAATCCACTTGTCTGAATCATGCCCTGCTCTAGAGAAGCTTGGCGTTGTGAAATGTAAAGCTAAAATTGTAGCATTGTAAATCAAACGTTCAGATTATTCAAAATAATGCATAGTATGCAATATTTATTTCCCTTATATGTACAAAAAAGACAGAGGTGTTAAAATTTGAGTGGATTTTAAATGCTTTCAGAAGGAGATGTAAATTAACATTGGTAAACAAACCTGTTCTTTTTTTTATAATTGGCTACTTCTCAGTGCCTGTCTTTTTTTCTGTCGAAAACAAAAACCATAGGTAAACGAGGTACTTCTGGTATCACGTATACTAGAATTGTTACTTCTTAACAAAAAAAGTGTTTTCAGATTATGACTCAGAAAAATGAGTCAAATATGTGACGTTTATTCTGTGAAAGGATTGAGAAAGGTGGGGTTTACATCACAGTTAGCTAGTGTTGTACTTGGTCAAGAGGAAGTTGACAGCATTTCACATAATGTGTTATAGTAGAAGTTAAAACTTGTGTTGAAATGGTAAATATAAAAGTGTAACAAATGGAGTTGAAACATTTTATGTCTCGTGTCTCAAGTGTTTTTTTTTCCCCTTATGATTTCAAAATGCCACCTGTGGGACTGCCTGACAGTCACGTTTTGTGTATACATAGTAGTAAGGAGTGTGTTTCTATATTTACCCAGCATGCCGCTGGCTCGCAGCCTGTCTGTCACGTCCCTATCAGGACTTGACGAATGGGACGAGGAGTTTGAGTTGGAGGATGCTGTTCTTTTTGAAATTGCATGGGAGGTAGCCAACAAAGGTAAGTTTCCAGGTGTTTTCTTGCCTTAAAATCTAAAATTCAGACTTTAATTTTTTATTAAGTAGGAAAACTTTGACTCTTGCTTGACTAATTTTGTCTGGCTTTCTTTAAGTTGGAGGGATTTACACAGTCATACAGACCAAAGCCCGTATGACCGCGGAGGAATGGGGGGAGAACTATTTCCTGGTGGGTCCCTATGTGGAGAGCAACGTGCGCACCCAAGTGGAGCTGATCGAGCCAACCAATCCTGTCCTGAAGCGGACCATTGATAAAATGAACGCCAGTGGCTGTAAGGTACTATCATACATACTACACACGCATACATTCCTCGCACGGATAAACATTTTTGCTTGCAGTGATTATAAATGAGAAATTTGATTGTATTCTTTGAAAGTGGTCAATGAAACATGATCAGACCCCCTCTTTAATTCGGGTCACTCCCTGTCTGCAAAGTCTAGTGTTGCTGACGACAACTCGAAAGCCGGTGACATTTCCCTACAAAGGTTAGGAGCTGTATCGGTGTCCCACTCGCTTTCCCACAGATGCTTTCCAGAAATAGAAGACTGATTGGGATAGTTTTAAGGTTTTCTGCTGTGTCACTCAAAGCTCGCTGTGGTATTAGGTGTCAAAGCTAGAAGCTGCGGTCGGGCTATTTTTAAAGAATGAGTGCAGCCGATTCAACAAAGCCTGTAAAATGTTCACCTAGACTCATGCATCAGAGCATAATAAAACGGATTAAAATGAATGAATTAATTGTTGTTTCAGTCATTTACATATCTGAATAACTACTCAAACAGGCTAAGGTAAAGCTAAAAGCAACATATTTTTCTTTATTGTGATTTAATATAAACAATAACAACTAAAATATAGTCAACCATAGACAGTTTACAGTTGGAAAGAAAGAAAGAAAAATATAATGCCTAACAAAAGTATTCACTAATGCAGAGCATTTTCATATGATTTCTTTACCAAAAACTATATACCACATATTAACAGATATTTAGGTGAAGAAGCAACATAAAATAGTGTCAATCAGTGAAGTTAGAAAATATGTTGCTCTCTCAAGATTTTACAAATAAAAATAAGAATATTGAGGTATGTATTTTTACTCACTCCTCCCTTTTTTTTGTAGGATATATTGCACATCTAGAGACTGACAATTTTACTCATTCTTTGTTACAAAATACATGAAGACAGTTACAAAATTGGCCTTCTATCACCTGAACACCATTTCCAGGAATAATGTCTCAGCGAGATCTAGAGAAACTCATCCATGCATATCTTTAGTCGCATTGATTACTGCAACAGTGTCTTCACAGGTCTGCCTAAAAAAATCACCCTCCAGCTGCAGCTGAGCCAGAACGCTGCTGCTTGCATCATCACTAAAACCAGGAAGATGGAGCACATAACACCAGTTTTAAAATACTTCCACTGGCTCTTTGTACCTCAGAAAATAGACTTTAAAATACTGTTGTTAGCTTATAAATCCCTGAACGGCTTAGCAGCAAAATACATTAAAGATCTGTTATTGTTTGTGTGAAACTTCTCAGGTTTTCTGTTTCTGGTCCGCTCTGCATCCCCAGAACCAGAACCAAACATGAAGAAGTGGCATGCAGCTTCTACGCTCCATAAATCTGGAACAAACCTCCAGAAAACTGCAAAACAACTGAAACACTGAGTTTAAGACTAAAAATTCAACTGTTCAGAGTAGCTTTTGAACCATAATCAATGAAACATTAACCAACATTTTGATGCGTGTTGACGATTTTGATGATGGCACTCACCAAAATGTAATGTTTCTTTCTGGTTTTCTCAATTGTTTACTGTCTGGTGTCGTTAATGACTTTGTATTTTTGGGGTTTTAATGATGTAAAGCACTTTGAGCTGCCTTGTTGCTGAAATGTGCAATACAAAAATAAACTGGATTAATTGATACTCTGGGATCTCTCCTTCACCAGTCAATGTGTTGCTGCACATTATTTTTAACCTTCAAACTTAACCTGTATATTTTTGCAGATTTACTTTGGCCGGTGGCTTATTGAAGGCAGTCCATACGTCGTTCTGATTGATGTCGGCTTCACCGCCTGGTCTCTGGACTGCTGGAAGAGCGAGCTGTGGGACCTCTGTGCCATCGGCGTGCCTTGGTTCGACCGCGAGGCCAACGATGCTGTTCTGTTTGGCTTCCTCACCGCCTGGCTCTTGGGAGAGGTCAGCAGCAGGTTTTGAGTGCGTGTACTGTGAAAGTTTGATAAGAAAGTCAGTTTTTTTCTTTTTTTATTGTATTTACTTAAATCGGTGAAAGGTAAAATACCAGGAGGAGACATGAAGAAAAAGATGAATGGTGATTTTATGATTTTGTGTGGGGGAAAAAAAGGAGGCAAAAATAAAATGGAAAACTGGGAAGAGAAGTGAAATTGCTTCAAAACTATTAGATAAAATCTGTAGTTTATAAACTGCATACAAGTTTATTAGTTAAATTACGAATAGCATAAAAGTTTCAAAGTAACCATACTTAAAATCTGATAGAAAGTTCTTAATAGATAATTAGAATAAAAATGTTGCTTTTTGATTTATTTTGAACCTTGAAAGTCTGAGATGATTTAAATTAGTGAACATATTAAATGTAGAAGAAATAGCATTGCAAAAAAATCAGAGAGTAGTCCTACAACTCAGCATAGTAACATTTATTATGGTTGTTGGAAGCTGAACCTGAATATTCACTTCAAAAAGAAGAGGGGAAAAGCCTGGTAGATGTTTGTGTTTAACATTCATTAACACAATAACCAACACCCCATGCTTTTAATGACTTCAAAGAGTTGTGGTTTGTTTACAATCATCAATATGTGGTTCAAATTACAAAATCTATAAATGTACTGACTCCTAAAACCACATGGCAGTCAGCAGATGCCTTTGCTCTCCATCAGTGGAAAGCTATTCTAGCTTTCCTTTTAAAAATCCCAGTTAGAAATGTGCAGATATCTAAATAATATCTCAAGCATTTTTGTGAATAAGCTCCTTTTCACCAAAGAAGTAAAGATGTTTAAAGAAAGAGGGATTAAAAGTTTTCTGAAAAGAACATGTGTTGTCAACCTCACTGGTGATTAGGTTAAGGCTTTGGATTGTTTTGCAGCCAAATAGTTGAGGGAAGATCTGATTTGAAAAGGAAACACAAGTAGGAAGTAAAGGTGATACAAACTGACTTCTGCTATAGCTCATAACACAACAAATGATCTAAAGAAGTGTGAACGTAATGGGCTCTGAAAACCAGAGGTGTGTGTGTAGTAATTACACATATTTACTTGAATAAAAATGTACTTTTAGGAGCAGTTTTACTACATTGTACTGTTCCTTCAGTAATATTATGAAGTATCATTACTTGAGTAAACCTTCTGGCCATTCTGTGCACTTTAAATAACTTCACTGACTGAAGAGCAAACTTTGGACTTTACTTTTTCCTAATTTTTGGCTTCTCTACCCACCTCTGCTGAAAATGTACATACAAATATGCAGAAACTATCTGCTGACGCTTGCATGCCATTCAAGTGGTGTTTTCTGATATTGCAGTATGCGGCTCAGTCTGAGGATCCTCCACACATTGTAGCCCAGTTCCATGAGTGGCTGGCAGGTCTGGGCCTGGTGTTGTGCAGACAAAGACAGCTTCCTGTTGCAACTATTTTCACCACCCATGCTACGCTGCTGGGTCGCTACCTGTGTGCCGGAAATGTGGACTTCTACAACAACCTGGCAGAGGTACATCTTTGCTACTTTTTCTATTCCAACATTTGATAAGGAAAGAAATGTCTCACAATAGATATATATATATTTTTTAACATAGAAGAGACAGGAAAATAAAAGGCCAATTGTTTGTGATGCTGATTTTAAGAGTCTGCAAAAGCGGTTTACACGATGTTCTTCCTCCGTTCTGCTCCGATCAGTTCAATGTAGATAAAGAAGCCGGAGATCGGCAAATTTACCATCGCTACTGTCTGGAGCGGGCGGCTGCACACTGCGCTCACGTCTTCACCACTGTGTCACAAATTACAGCCATCGAGGCCGAGTTCCTGCTCAAGAGGAAGCCCGGTATGTCGAGTTGGACTCGGCTGTCAGGAAAAGGAAAATTAACACCTCACTGATTATGGATGAAATGTGCTTATGGTTCTTCACGTTTGTCCTCAGACATCGTCACTCCTAATGGCCTCAATGTGAAGAAGTTCTCTGCGATGCATGAGTTTCAAAACCTCCATGCTCAGAGCAAGAATCGCATTCAGGAGTTTGTCAGGGGTCACTTCTATGGGTCAGTCCTGACAACATGACACCGCAGGACAGTGGACAGTCTGAACACTGCAAAAACACCAAATCTAACCAAGTATTGGTCTAGTTTTTAGTGCAACTATCCCAGTCCACTTGAAATAAAACAAAACTAATTTGCAAGTAACTTTTTAGTAAGATCTTGGAGCTTGTTTTAAGTAACTAATTCCTTAATATTGAGGAAATGGTACTAGTTCCAGTGGCAGATTATTTCACTTGTAACGTGGAGAATGTCTTGTTATAAGTGAAATAATAAGGTTGATGAAAAGTTACTTGCAAGTTAGTTTTGTCTTATTTCAAATGGACTAGGCTATTTGCACTAAAAACCCGTTTTGCAGTGAATTCGTTCAGTCTGTTATTGCCGAGTTAAAGATTTTGAAAGCTAAAAATTGGAAAATAATCTCTCAGTTTGTGTTTACCATCAGGAACCTTGACTTCAACCTGGACAAGTGTCTGTTCCTCTTCATAGCAGGAAGGTATGAGTTCTCCAACAAAGGAGCCGACATCTTCCTCGAGGCTTTAGCCAGACTCAACTATCTACTGAGAGTAAGTGAAGTGGTTTTGCTGAACGTGATGAACCTCGGGTGTGAAGAACTGAACCGTACTCTATGCTCTTCCTCAGGTTAACCACAGCGATGTGACCGTTATAGCGTTCTTCATCATGCCAGCTCGGACCAACAACTTCAACGTGGAGACGCTGAAGGGCCAAGCAGTGCGGAAGCAGCTATGGTGATTATAAATGTTTAATATCTGCCTTTCCTACTTCCATTTATGTGACTAAAGATATTTCCGTTTCTGTCTCTCCTCGCAGGGACACAGCCCAGACTGTGAAGGAGCGCTTTGGAAAGAAGCTTTATGAATCACTCCTAGTGTAAGTTCACCACGTTTAAGGCACCACCATGCTCAGCGACTGAACGCACTTTTCATTAAAAAAACACAAAGTATATAAATAACTCATCTATTTTATTAGATCCAGCTTCAGAGAATCTTGGAGAAATTATTATATTCCATTTTTTTTAACATTACAACCACAAATCACAAATCTCTGGCTCTTAGAAAATTGGTGTCAAGACAAAAGCCTTAAGATCTCACAGCAGACACGTGGAAGAACATGCTCCGGTCAGATCGGACCAAAACTGAAAACAGTTTTGTTCCCACGTGTTTTTCAGTGGTCAGCTGCCAGATGTGTCGAAGATGCTGGACAAAGAAGACTTCACCATCATGAAGCGTGCCATCTTTGCAACTCAGAGGCAGTGCCAGCCTCCAGTCTGCACCCACAACATGCTGGAGGACAGCAGCGACCCCATCCTTAACTGTGTCCGCCGCATCGGCCTTTTCAACAGCTCTGCTGACCGAGTCAAGGTAAGAGACAAAACGGGAGACTCGCCCTATGAATTAGTTGTACACTATACTTCATTTATTGGATATACATTAAAACATTTATATGGCAAAGCACTGATTAACATAAATTACCTGGAGGGAGCGAGCTCCACATGAAGACACAGATTACCTTTTGGTTCTTGGACAAATTAGGCATCTGTTCACTGTTCCAGGTTGTTTTATAATAGTTTTTCAGAAACTAACCGTTGTATCTGAGAAATCAGAAACGGGCCACGATTGGCCACCAGACATTGCAGCTGCTCCATTTCTCCCTTACACACCAACTGCCCAGAAAAGGCAGGATCACCATGACAACCATGGACATTGTTGTTAAGGTGTGTCCCCCCCAAGAGGACAAAGTTAAAACTACAGTAAAGCTCACTGATACTCTTCACAATGACATGTTCATGTTGGTGAGTGTGATGGGGTGAAAGTGGCTGTAGTGAAAAAGGTTTTGAGTCGTCGGTATTAATAGTGATAGTCGGTCCATTTATAAGTCCTAGCAGACTTTAAACCCAGCAGTTGGGCATGTTTGGTGGAGAAAAGCATGGTTGCGTTTTTCTTATGTGTTTTTTTTACACACAAGAAATTTTGTGTGAAAAACAATACAAATTGTTGTGATCAAGCTCTCACTGTGTAACTTTTTAGGTGCCTTACGTTGTAAACTAGGACTAGTTTTCTTCTTGGGTTGCTGTGAGAAAGGCTGCAGTCATTTGTTCTGGTACTGAAAAGCTTGTCCTCCCTCCTCAGATCATCTTCCACCCAGAGTTCCTTTCGTCCACATCTCCTCTGCTTCCCATGGATTACGAGGAGTTTGTCAGAGGCTGCCACCTTGGTGTCTTCCCTTCTTACTATGAGCCTTGGGGTTATACTCCGGGTATGACACATGGATGCTGATATCTTGGATATGTTTACTGTGTTATATTTGACTCACTTTGTAATACTTCTGTCATTTGACAGCTGAGTGCACAGTGATGGGTATTCCATCCATATCCACTAATCTGTCAGGCTTCGGGTGTTTCATGGAGGAACACATAGCAGACCCTACAGCGTACGGTGTGTGTGTGTCTTTACTCACTTCCTTTAGTTTCTCAAAAGTTATCGACACATTGATTAGAAAGATCACATTTCTCATTATTACCCAACAGGTATTTACATCCTTGACCGGCGCTACAAGGGTGTTGACGAGTCGTGCAACCAGCTCACTTCCTTCCTTTTCCAGTTCTGCAAACAGAGCCGACGCCAGCGGATCATCCAGAGGAATCGCACAGAGCGCCTGAGTGACCTCCTGGACTGGAGATACCTCGGCAGAGTATGGACACAAATCCTGAACGTAATCTTTTAGCCGCTAACTTTAAAGTGACATTTTTGCCCTTCTCTTTAGTATTATATAGCTGCTCGTCATATGGCCTTGGCGAAAGCCTTCCCAGACACCTACGTATATGACCCTCAAGAGCCCTCCTCGGTAAGATTACGTGACATTTTGACTGAAGAATTGTTAAAAACACCTCAAGGCCTTCTGTTAAAATGCCAGGATTTTATGATGTAAAAAAAAAAAAAAAAAGACTCCAAAATAAATAGAAAGTAGTTTATAACCCTCTTTCAAATGAGTTATACATGTGTCGTGTTTAAAGGTGGAAAAGTTCTGAAAATGATTATTTTAGTCCTGTTTTTAAAAGTGATCCTGTTTCATTCCTTAGGCTTCAGGTTTCCGCTACCCCCGACCAGCCTCTGTGCCTCCGTCTCCGGCTCTGTCCCGTCACTCCTCCCCGCACCACAGCGAGGCCGAAGACAACGACGAGGACGAGCGTTACGACGAGGAGCTTGAGGCCGAAAAGGACCGCGTGAACATCCGCCAGCCCTATACCATACCGGTTAAAGGCAAAGCCGTCCTCGGAGGCAACGGGAGCGGCGAGGACGAGGCGAGCGAGAAAAACTGAGGCGCACGCACACTCGTATTCATTATAATCCATGCTGAACCTCACTAGTGAAACTTTTTTTGTTTCTGTTGCAATCATTAGTCATCCTTGCACTACAAACTTGATAAATGGGTGCAGCTGTGTTCATGTGTGTGATTACTTTAGTCGTGGCTTTCTGTGAAAAAAGAAAACGCATCACTTGTCTGTGTCTTCCCAACCAATGCGTACCTCAGAACCTTAAAACTGTCGGCCAGTTTTTGGTATCGTTACAAACACACCAGCACTGCAACCAGTAGTAGGCCAAAAACATAGAAACAGGAACCAGTGAATTGAAATAACCCTGTTTTGTGAATAATTTAGATATAAAGCATTAATAAAGTAACAGAGGGGCTTTATTCTAGATTCTAGGATCAAAATGAGGAGAAATAGCATGGCATAAGCCTCCATCTTTTTACAAGCTTGTCATTTTTCTTCATTCAAAGCAAAACTTGCTTCTTTTTTTTACAGCTTTTTTGCAAATGCCTTTTTACAGCAAAATGTCCCAGATTGGAAAAAGATGGAGCGCATACATGCCCAGTAACAAGTAGCAGTAGATGTAAGAATACAAAACCTCTCCTTGAGCTTAGCATCATGTGTTTTTTCCATCTTTTTTTTTTTTTTTGCCTTATTGTATCAGTTTTCTAATAATTAGGGATACTGATCAGCCACATGTCACATCCATTTACCTGACAACATATGCACTTGTGTGGAGGTAGCTTATCTTGTTCAACGAAAGAGGAAAGAAGGGAAGAAGAATTGTGCTCTGTGTGGGAAGCAAAATGAATGTCGGATGTTGGTTTTACCAGATGTGTCCTGTCACTGACTCTCCTCAGTATGAGTTATATTGTTTGCTCCAGTAAAATAAAATTGAAAGCTCTATATGTTAGTATTTTACACATGATTTCTGTCTTTTGTTTTATTCCGAGCATTCGGTTCATTGAGACACGTTGAAAGGTCGGCAAGTTTACAAAGCCAAGCAACGCACTAATGTAGAGATCCACCATACATGCAGCGTATCCATCCTGAGCTCTTTAATTTATCTGGACTTTGGTCGGGGATCTTCCTCCTACATTGCAGGTAATCCTCCCTGGGTCAGCACAAGTAAACTCTGCCGCCGTGACCTCTGCAAACTGAGAAGAACAAAAAGTTGGACTTGTTTTTATAAGAGAAACGTTTCAAACTTAACTGAAGCCTGAAGAACATGGAGCGGTTTCATGTATTTTTTACTGTTCCTTGCAAAACTACTCATTTCCCTGGAACTAGGACTGCAACTAACGATTATTTTTTGTTATTGATTAATTTATCAATTATTCTGACAATTAGATTGGTACATTCAACAGATTTTCTAATTTAACCACTTAAGTCTTTTGTATGCAATATTTAAAATGCAGTAAAAGGTGCAAATAAACCATTTCATTTTGTTTTAAAATGAGAAACTAAAGTGCAATAAAATGACATTCCTTTAGTGAATTTCTATCAGGTGAATAGAAAAAAATGCCACTTAAGGAATTTTGGGACAAAATATATAGATTGGTGTTTTTATCCTACATGCTTATTTTCAGCATTTGACCTCTTTTTGAGTCTGTTGACTCCAGTTAATGATTAATCGATTACTAAATTAGTTGATTATTTCAATAATAGATTCATTATTATTAATCCATTTAATAATTTTATACATACTTGGAACATTATAGCATTTTCTTGCATTCATAATTTTATGTGATAGAACACAAACTAGAGCACAACTGTAAGGCTGATGGAAAATGATGCATAATTTTCAAAAAGTATCTCAACTAGAAATCTGAAAAGTGTGGCTATCATTCGAATCCACCCGCCTCTATTCTGATGCCTACAAATACCATAGACTGCAACAAATTGACCTCAGAAGTTACCTGATTAATAAAAACAGACATTAGTTGTAAAGACATTGAAAACCATCCATCATGTTCCCTCCATGTCGAAACGATGAGCTACTTTGTGTTAGTCTATCACATGAAATATAAAACTGAGTGAAACCACATGGGACTCACTGAGTAAGCTGTTCCAGAAGGAGTTGTATGTTGCGCTGCCAGTCACGGCGCCGAGTTTGGCTGGATTCCTCCTCACTGTGTGCACTGAGAACCCATCAGGCCCCGTCGCCTCCACCTCCACCACATGAAAGTCTTTCAGCCTGAGGCGAGCAAGACATAAAGCCCAATTGTTCAAACAGAAATGATCAGCCGTGCTGGTTTTGATTTGTAAGGTAGAAAGACCCACGCTGTGTCTGACACGATCTCTCCCTGAACGCCTGTAAAGCCGAGCTTTCCTGCCGCCACGGCTGCTGCCGCCATGGTGTTGACGTTGTTGGGAGCAAGAGGACACAGGTCTGCCACTGAGCCTCTGAACAAAACCCGCCTGCCCTCTCCTTCTGTCCAGTCACTGAGGACGTCTCCTGTCAGTCGAAAGCACGACGGATGCTTGGACATTCTTATGAACAAAGCCTGAAGAGATTCCATAGATTTCTCAGAAACATTTCTAGTTGGGGTGGGGGGGGGGAACAGAAACTCTTATTGCTAATATTCTTATATAAGTCTTACAAAAACACAATTAACTCCATATGGTTTGAGTTTTGTTAAACATAACAGAACTGAGCACAGTTAAGACATTAAAATAAGCAGCTTACTTTGGCAGTTTATTAAATCTTAACATTGCAGGCGTAGACATACCTTTAATGTCCCACTATCGTTCATTCTTTGGATGTCCTGGCCTCCCCATAATGCACCACTGGGGACATAAAGCGTCCTGCCATGTTGTAGAGATGCCTGCCGCAGTTTCTGGTTCAGATCAGGATCAGAAAGGGAAGACGGAGAGCCCACCTAAAAGGTTTAACATGTTGTGAAGTTTATTGTATATTAATACAGAGTTTGTAGTCAAGTGGAAAGATTATCCATTTTCCTCTTGCTTACAAAAACTGAGCCCTATTATATTTTTCAATTGGCTAATCATCCATCTTAACATTGTTTTAAAACTGCAGTTGGCAAGGTATAAATAAGCAGCTAACAAACATCCTTGTAGTCAAGATTTGTTTCTTTGTAATCTTTTAATTAGAAAAGCAATACACAACTCCAGACACCACCAGCAAGTAATATGTAAGCTAAGTTTGTATTTTATTTATTAATGAAAATAATCTCACCATGAAGTGAGCCTCAGAGAGAAATTTGAGTCCAAAATCTCTCACAATCTGTGGATGACACACCTCTACAATCACATCACACCGCCTGTAAAACCACCAGCAAAACAACTGTAACAAACATTTCTAATATAATCAAGATTGTACTTTGTAAAAGTATTCGTACACCTTGAACTTATTCACATTTTGACACGCTACAACCACAAACGTAAATAAATTTTGGGGGGATTTCATATCATAGGTTAATTGGTTTTAAAACATTTCACAAATACAAGTCTAAAAGGTATGGTGTGTGTGTTCACACAAAACTTTGAGGTAGTAAATTGGTTCTTCTTTCATATGTCTCAACCAACTTCATACATTTGATATTTTTGTAATTCTTCGTAGCAAAATACTTCAAGTTCCATCAAACTGAATGAAACCAATAATCTGTTGAGATAAATTTTCAGAAACTGCTACAGTTTCTCAGTCAGAATGGGGTCTGAAGTTTGACTCAGTCGTTCACAGGAATATGAATCCATCTAAACCAGTCCTTTAAATCAAGTTTTCTCCCTGGACTACCCTGTCTTTAGCACCATCCATCTTCCCTTGCATCCCCACAGCATAATCCTGCCACCATCATGTTTCACTTGGTGGATATTGATGTGGTAAGGGTGTTGTGTGTTTTGTTTTGCATGTAGGTCAAATAGTCCAACAATAATCTGATCTAGCTACAGCACCTTCTTCCACATGTCTCACTGTGTCTTCTGCAACTGCAACTTTTGAGGAATTGAAGCACATCAGAAACGCTGATGCAATATTAGCAAAGAATAGCTTCATTTGCCTGAAATATACATGTTTATTGGCGGAAAAAAAAAAACGTAATAATCATAGTATTCATGAATTTACTTGTCAGCGGAAGCAATGTGTGAATCTGACAGTAAACAATTCTTATCAATTAAATACTGATATTAATATAAATATAAGAACATTTTCAGTATATGGATAAAACGTCGCGCTTAATTAGTTTTGACTAAGGCGAACTTCCTGTTTGAGTTGTGATGCTTTTATCTTGAAGGACCCACTTCCGGTTTAACTGTTAGCGCAAAGATAGCTTAACGGCAATTAAAAGACAGAAGATAAGTTTTAACAATGCATCCTATTATTAGCAGCCCCATTGATTGAGGCACAAGGTATGTTTCGATGTAAATAAGTGCATGTTTTAAGTATTGTGTGACTTATATTGTACTTTTTAAGTCAAGATGAATTAGTGGTATTTTAATACAAGTCTATAAAAAAAAGACCAAATCAAATAAATAAGAAAAGGAATCACTGACAAAACATACTGGTTTCTTACGGGTGTGACTGCTCACTGAACAGATAAGGCTCCAGGATTAACTAAGCCTGGTTGTTAGCTTGGTCTATATCAGGCGCTGCATAGGATAAATCACCATGGTAACTCGTGTGCCACTGCTTTTGTAAAACCGAATCGAGGCTAGCCAGGATATCCGGAAAATCCCGGCTTGGTCCGCTATCCTGGTTTTGTAAAACAACCCTCTGCTGTTTTTCCCTTTTTTTCCTAACCGTTTTTTTTTTTTTTTCACTTGGTGACAGTGCGCATGCGTGCATTTAAACCTCTTTGCGAAGGACGACAGGTCTTCTAGTATCAGCTCAGCAGGGACTGAACCCACGAGCTTGTTGGGATTCCGGTTCCAGACAAAGCCCAGAACCAAACCAAGACCAGCTCCAGCTTCAAGGAGTTTGTCCACCAGGAACTTCCCTAAACCACATACACATCCAACCACATGCCGTCAGACAAACAATAGTAAGTCCTCCAAAGAGTGTGACTATGGGCTTCATACCTAGGTGTCCATATCCTACAACTCCAACTCTCAGAGTGGAAGAATTAGTGTCCATAATCTGCGCAGATGACAGAAGAATAACAAAAATCCAAACTGTAACAACAATTATATATGCTCACGTCCATTTTAACCTGAAGCTCTAACATCATTGCTGTTTTCTGGTCTCCTTTACCTGATTACTTTACGCCTCTCCACAGCTATGTCTCCTTCTCTGAAAAGCAATGTCCAGCCACAACTCAAAACAAGGAATCATGGGAAAACTAAGGACAAAGTTTGACTCTGAGCAGCTGCAGTTAATCATTGTTTGCCTTGGACAGTATTAGACAGAGTGCTCTTCCTATACGTACTTGGATTTCAGTTTCAGATCCATAATCCAGGTTACAGTGACAATAAAAACTGCAGTGAAGACAGAAGGTTACTGAATTTCTTAGAATACGAGGGGCATTAGAGGTCATGGACTTTCTGTCACCCTTTGCATCATTTGTCGCAAACGGATTCTGAAGCAAAAAGCCAGATTTCTAAATGGCATCAATGATCTCTCTTCAGTTTTATTAAACTTTTTGACCATACTGCACATATAGATTCTCGGCTATAACGTGCAGTTTGACTTTGCCCCCTATTTGCTCATGTCATCAAAATATTACCGCCGGAAAGGTGAAAGGTCAGCTGTTTGTCCATGAAAACTTGAAACGAGGAGAACATTGATTATCAGAGAGCAATCGGACCGGAAGGACCGGTCTAAAGTTCATGTTCGTGGAAGTCCAGCGGACTGAGAGGAACGGCGCAGATTCAAGGCGAGGGACACAGGGAACATCTGAGGACTGCATGCTGGTGTCATTTAATGCAGATTATTGTTCATTAGTGAAGGAAAAGACAAAACTCAGCTAACAGGGTGAAAATGGACATCCTTGAGACTGATGCCTATGACAAGCGCCGAAAGAGAAACATGGTATTCTTTAACCCCGATTTTTTATTATTATTTTTTTTGTAATTTAATACTTCTGTAAAAAAAAAAAAAAATTTAATTAAGCTGACTAAAGTGCAATACGTAAGAAAAATGTGACAAATATTGCTGTTATTTGTCTGTCTTTTCCAGTCTTGTGCCCTTCTTCTCTCCCTTTTGCCCTTCTTTTTGTCCTCGGCTTTATACTTCTACCTTTGGACTCCTGATCTGGTCCCATCAGTAGTGTCTGCAGGTGTCAAAGCGGCCCCGACTCTGCTGCTGGCCGCGGTGGTCCTGAGCTGGAACGGAGGGCAGAGTGTCCTGGGTGTGGCAGGGGGGCTGATCTTCTCTGCTGTTGGGGACTGCTGCTTGGTGTGGCCTGAGCTTTTCATCCACGGTAAGGGTCTTCAACTTAAATCTAAGTTAGCAGCACATTTCCCTCAATTGTTAAAGATACATTTTGTTTAATCACGAGCAGATTGTTTTTGTTTCTAATGTTGAAAATCAACCATCTGTCTCAGGAATGGGTGCCTTCGCTGTGGCTCATCTGCTCTACTCCGTCACCTTCCTGTCCAGTCGTTATGCAACGTACTCCTCCTCCTCCTCCTCCTCGTCTTTGAACCGCTTTCTGCATCTGGTCCTTGTAATCGTGGGAGGAGCTTTCTACATCTACCTTTTTCCGTTCCTGCAGAAGGCACCAAACTCTGACCTACTGACTCCTGGCGTAGGGATCTACTTCGTCCTAATCACCGTGATGGCTGCATTAGCCATCCGGACGGGCCACGTAGCTACGTTATTGGGGAGTTTGATCTTCATGGTGTCTGATGCTTCCCTGGCTCTGCAGGTCTTCAAAGTTTTGCCACCAATCGAGCATGGTCATATTGTTGTCATGGTGACTTATTATTTGGCGCAGCTGCTAATTGCTGTGGGTGATATAAAAGCAGCGGAGGACAAGGATGACTTTTCAAAGTGGAAGCGGTCCTAAACCGGATCTCTGAGCTGCTCCTAACATCAGAAGAGCATCTTCGATTGACCATTCACATTTATGTTTAAAGCGACTGAGGATGGAAGAGTGGCGCATTTCTGGTGGTTTGATCAAATATTCACACTCCTTGAATGTCTTTGTATTCCGTTAAATTAAAATCACAAACTTCAATGTATTTTGTTTGGATTCAGTGGAAATGTTTGCCCATTCATCATTGCAAAATAATTCAAATCTTAACTGGATTTACTTTTGCAACTTTGACTAGGCCATTCTAATACATGGACATGCTTTCATCCAAATCTCTCCACTGAAGTTCTAGCTGTTGTGTTATTCTTTAATTTACCCCTACATAATATCCAGTTTTTCCACAGTATGATGCTTTCGGTGTGAGAGCATAGTGTTAGTTTCACAACGCTCACTGCATTTTAGAACTAAGGCAAACAGTAATTTTTGGTTCCTATTTTTATTTGTGTAAAAAAAAAGTTAAAAACTGCATATTTTTTCTTCTCTTTCATACGTTAAGGCGAAAAACGTTGAGGTTTGTGCCTGAATGGTGACAAATGTGGAACAGTTTAAGAGGGTTGAATACTTTTGTAAGCCACTGTACACTCTGGGATTTATGGGAATATATTTTTACATTAAATTCATGTTAATGTATAGCTTGCACATGTGATGCCATAATACAAACTGCCCATTGAATGTGCATGAACAGCAGTATTTTATTTACAATAAATATTTCCAATGTCCACAACTGTGAGAATTCTATATAAAAAGTCTGATTAAAAATAATTCTTAACTCCTAACTTTAAATCAATAAAATGTTTGTGCTGAAAAATCACCTTTGTACATACACCAAAAATATTAAAATACTTATTATGGGCAGGTTTTTGTGTTGCATAAAAGAAGAACTAACACAGAGAGGTGAAAGTGAAGAGTTGAACAGAAGCTTTATACAGAACAACTATTTACACGGTAAAAATCCAACATGTAAATGCAAAACATCAACATCAGCTGTCGTAACAGACAAAAAAATGTTGCTCCACATCCACGATTCGGCTCATGAATGTCCTGTTATATTTTTCTTTTCATACAGAAGCAAAAACAGGCAAGGTTTAAAAATAGAAATTCCCTCAGCGATCCATCCCACCATCATCTGTCTGCTGCCCGTTGAAGCACAAAACTCTCAAACGCTCACAGAAGTCAAGCTCCTCCTGTTGGTGCAAGATACAGGAAGACTTTAAATGACAAAGTTTTAAAAGTAATCTGAGACTTTGAAATGTGAAGTTTTTTTTAATTCTATAATGTATGACTTTGATTTTGGTTTCATCGGACCAAAGAAACATCTTCTATACATTTGCTCAATTTCCCTACATGATTTGTGGCAACTTCTTATAGCTTTCTTCTTCTTAAGAGCAATATTTGTAGCGTGCATAAACTAATAGTCACCCAGACAACAGAATCTGCATTTAAATGCAAAATCTGAAAACTATCTTCCTTCAACTGTACAATTATGCATTCATCACATAAATCACAATAAAATATACTGAAGTTTCTGGTATGTGACAAAATGGGGAAAAGTGGGATAAGAAGTTTTTATTTACCTGACTTTCTTCTTTTCCTTGGAGCTCTTTGGTTCGCTGCTTGAGGAATTCCTCCAAACCCAAAGCCGGGTTCCTGCAGTCTTCCAGGCCTTGTTGAAAGCCCTCAACCAAACTAGACAAGCAGCAATCAAGGTCGGACATCAGTACCTAATATTCACTTTAACAGTATTCATTTACATAGCCCTGCTGGGGAGCAAACTGCTTCCGTCTACTGCTGACAATGAGCATTAAGTCAAAGTGTTTCTTACCAGCAGAGAGCACCAAGCACGTGCTCGTGGAAAGGCGAATGCGGTGAGCGGAGAACAGAAACTAGCTGCTGCACCATCCCCATCGACACAACCGTTTCTGTTAGAGGCCAAGTTAGAGAGCATTAACACACTCGATGAATCAGCGTTAAACTAGAAAATAAAATGAATAATCCCACGATTATAGAAGTAAAATATGTGGAATATTTGGTTCTATTAACTACGAAATGGAAAAAGACAGAGAAAAACTTATTTTAAAAAATAAATACTTAGTGTTGTCCCTAACATTTTCCATTTTATGAAAATCAGAAAAATGTTGCTGTAATATTTTAGGGTCTTTTTAAAAAACCACAAATAGCAGCTTAAATGATTAAATAATGTATCATAGCCCAGGAAATGTTAAATAATTCAATCAATACAGTAAACAATACATATGATTTTAAAATATAATCACTTTGGATTTAAGTTACATTTAATTATTTGTTTTTGTATTTCTTAAATTACTGATACAATTGTAGAAATATTGACAGATTTTTTAAATTACTGTACTTATTATATATATTTAAATATTTATCAGAGAAATTACAACAAATTAATTCCCAAAACTGTAACAGAAACCATTAAATGACAACATCAGCATTAGTGTGGCGTGTCTCTCCTTCACACCTTTGTGTTCCGGGTTAGAGGTCAGCAGGTTGAGCAGAAGGAAAGCAGACTTGGTCCGGACTTTCTCGTTTTCAGACTGCATACTCCTCATCAGCACCGAGAAACCATCGTGAGAGACGAACGCCTGCAGTCCGGCTTCCTGCTCTCGGACCAAACCTACAGAGGAGACAGAAAACAGATCAGTAAACAGAGCTCCGCATCTCCTGGGTACCATTACCTCCAGAGTTGGCTCATAAATGTGGCATCAGGGTCTAAAGCCTCAGGGACTCACATGAGACGGCGTACAGGGCTTTCACCCTGACGGTGGGATTGGGGTCTGAATCCGTCAGCTGCAGCAGCTTTGGCAGCACGTCAGCTTTAAGCAGGTATTCCTGGACCTGGGGCATATTCTGAGCACAGGAGGCGAGGAGCTGGGCGGCCCGCCACCTCAGCCCGCTCTGGACGTGACAAAGATACCTGGAGACACACAGCTCCAGGCCACCAAGGGTCATCAGATCTGGAAAGAGCATGAAAACGGTGAAATAAGTATATTTAACTGGCTTCCATGTGATAGCAAACTATTCCAGCTTTCACAAACCTCTGGCATTGTCCAGGTTCTCACACAACTCAGACAGCATCTCAAAGGCCATTTCTCGCTCATCTTCCTCATCCTCTTCCCTCTCTTCTTCGCCATCTTGCTCCTTTTCGTTTGGCTCTTCTCTCTGCAGGACAGCCAGGCTCTGCTTCATCTGCTCCACCTCATCCATCTGACCTTTGCAGATATCTGACAGAGCCTCTCTCAGCCATGTCTTCCTCTGAAGGGAGGGACGTTCAGTCAACATGGATTTTTAAAAATCAGAACTATTAACTATAGTATGTTTCACTGGTACTCTATGCGCTTTTCGTTGATAATGTTTGTTTATTCTCAAGTTCATACTCAACATGGCATGTGTTACAACAGTTAAGCTACTTAATGACTCATTTAGGAGTCATGGCTACCTACGACCCTAACTTATGATTTTGGTTACACCTTACTGATGATACCTTCCCTATTGCTTCAGGACAAAAATATACAACTGTATGGTTCATCATATTCTTCGTCAAGGTATTAAAAGCTGTAGTTGTGCCTACCTCATCTGACATTGGCTCTGAAGGGACTGGACCCTCAGCCGCTGACCCTGCCTCCACTGCCAGCTGCAGGACCCCTTGAAGGTTCTGGGGGTACCTCCTGTCCTGTCTGTCGTCTGACATGACTTACACACCTGCACACAAAGAAACAAAACATGTCAAAAAGACACATTTGACACAGGAGAAGAATATAAGTCATATATATAAGAAGAAAACCAGGGCAGTTTTAAACTGAGAGATATTATTTATAAGGAGTAATTCTGACAAGGAAAATACCTAGCAAGGTAAATTTGTATGATAGGTTATGATATGATCATAAAGATCCTATCAACAAATTGGGAACAAAATTGGATTCTCATTTCGCTACTTTAAAATGGGTAGAAATACGCATCATGAACTTACTTTTGTGGAGTTCTGATGTACCGAGACAAACTGTTCTTCTCTAAAATAGCAGGGGATGAGCGTGTCTCCTGCTATAAACACAGACATGTGAAAGAGCTAGAACATTCTAGCTAGTTGAGCTCACGAGTGGGCCGCCATGCTTTATCGTAAAATAACACACAATGGGCAAGCAAGATTTGTGAGGCGTGCTCTTCGGTCATTTTCTAAAAATAAGTCTGAGCCCACTTCAAAACAGGTTATGTATCTGCATGTTTTATTCATTTTAGGTTGTTTATTTATTCATAATTATAAAATACAACCCCCATATTTAAAAGCTGCAAAAATAAGGTTAACCATATTAGCGTACTTAAGGTAAGTGAGTCAGCGGAACTTCCAAAGAGTAAAGTTGAAGCCTAAAGTCAATTCTCCTCCTTTAACCATGGATGGAATATTATTATATTATATTATATTATATTATATTATATTATATTATATTATATTATATTATATTATATTATATTATATTATCAATAAATAATTAAGCTTGCTTAAAATATGTGTAATTATTTATTACATTTTAAGTATGCTAAATCATTACTAAAAATATATATAAAAATGCGTAATATGTGAACCTTACGAATATGTTTGATTTCAATAAAGTTCGGAGTGCAGTAACATCTAAATGATTTACTACTACATAAATTCACAGTCAATTCAATTATTACGATTAAATCAATAAAGCATAGTAAAATTTGGGATCGCAGTCAGGAAAATTAAGATACTGATAACGTATATTCGCCACGACAACTTTGCGTGGGGTGGGTGTATCCTCTTGATATTGCCATAATCTTTGGTTTGCCTAACTATCCAAGATGGCGACGCTTGTGGGGCTGCGTGCCTGTTTCTCTGGTAAAATATTAGTTTCTTAGTGTACTTTGTGATTTCTTTTAATTGCATTGAAGCTAATTAAGCCACAGAACCATTATTTACTGAGGATAAATGTAAGTAATTAAATATAGGAGGTGATGCTGTCTCTTCCGATAGCACAGCAAGGTCACGTTATCACGGTGAGGGTTAGCTTAGCTAACGATATGATGCGGATACAGTCTGAGACAAAGAAGTGCCTTTAAAAATGTCCAAAAAATAGACATTTTGATACATAAACATACACTTCATCTGAAGAATAACGTCGTGTAGTGATCACAGTTGGTTCAGATGGCTTGTTCGTTTGCTAGGTGCTGCAGAGCTTCTTGAAGCTTGATGAAAAGCTAAACTCTAATCCTGCGAAGTTGATCACCTAACATTTAGATTGTTGGTGTAGTTCAGTCAAAAGTTACATCGATACAGTCATGTTGCTTAGTGCTTTGAAATTCTGAGGTGCAACAACATTGAATACGGAACAACAAAACAGGCAACTATTACACAAGTGGCGAAAATGAGCAGACACTGGTTTATTTGCGTGGAAATTAGTCTGGTGTGTTCGAGACTTGAAGTGAACACGTCAGATTAATGACAATGTTTTAAAGCGTAAATGCAATCTCTTGTAGATTTGAATGATCATTATTATTAATGAGCCTTTATTACTGTGGCCTATTAAGATCAGAGGTGTGCTTAACAAGATTATGCACAATTTCTTCGAAAAATAATAATAAAAGATAGCTTCCAAACTAAAGTAAATGTTATTTTTCCACATATCACACAAAATTGTTTTTTTTTCTTCTTTTTTCACCTGAACACCAGGTATGTAGTTTGAGCTTCATTGCATTCATACAAAAACCTGATATAGAAATAGATACCATAATCTAATACATTTTTTTTAACAAAAAGACATTGGTTATTTATACCTCATATTATTAAATTGGTACACAGAGGCAACAAAAAGCTCAGATTAAATTTTGATTATAATTAAAGTCCTTCTTGCTCAGAATATCGTTGATCAACAACGATACCCCAAAGAACTTGCCTGGAGAGAATTATGAAAATAATATTATGTATTTTAATACTTTTCTCATAAAATAAATAATGAAATGGTGAAAACAGAAAAAAAGCCATGTTTTCAGCTGGAAAAAAAAAACTACCTTCACAAACTACAGCAATAATCTAAAACAAATGTAACATTTTAACACATTTGTTATCTTCCGCCCTCAGCCCTACAGCTTACTTCGCCGAGCC
The DNA here is from genome assembly GCF_051168715.1 of Poecilia mexicana. Taxonomy (NCBI): domain Eukaryota; kingdom Metazoa; phylum Chordata; class Actinopteri; order Cyprinodontiformes; family Poeciliidae; genus Poecilia; species Poecilia mexicana. Next base: position 11,912,409 of record NW_028263377.1, on the reverse strand, counting down.
TTCTGCACAGCTCGTTCAAACTCGTAAGAAACCAGACGGATTGTCACTTTCGGGCCCGGTCAGTTCGGATTTTAGCGTCTGAGTCCTGGTTTGTCTTTTTCCCTGCAGTGCGCTGTGCCTCTGAGTCGGCGGACCTTCGCAGTCGAGGCCAAGAAGACGTACACCAGAGAGAAGCCTCACGTGAACATAGGAACCATCGGCCACGTCGATCACGGCAAAACCACCCTCACCGCAGCCATCACAAAAGGTAGAATCCCTTCGGATTAAACCCGTGACATCCAGTAAGTCTTCCTTTATTATTTATTTCCGTATCGTCACCTCCTTTTTTTGTCAGTGCTCGCTGATGCTGGTGGTACAAATTACAAAAAATACGAGGACATAGACAATGCTCCAGAGGAAAAGGCCAGAGGAATTACCATCAACGCCTCTCATGTGGAGTACACGACAGCCAACAGACATTACGCCCACACAGACTGCCCTGGCCACGCCGATTACGTCAAGGTAATCTGCTTTGCTTCTCCCCGGCACATGGCCTGACTTTTACACTTAACGTTGCTCTGACGGAAGAGTCTCTTCATCCATCTTTCCATCCCTTAATTCTGCCGTAAGGAGGCAAAAGTGGCCCGAGACCAAAAAAAAAAGTTCTGGATCCCCCCCTGCTCTCCGTCTTTCAGAACATGATCACGGGCGCAGCCCAGATGGACGGCTGCATCCTGGTGGTGGCGGCCACCGACGGCCAGATGCCTCAGACCCGGGAGCACCTCCTGCTGGCCAGGCAGATTGGCGTTGAGCACGTGGTGGTTTTCATCAACAAGGCCGACGCCGTGGAGGACAAGGAGATGCTGGAGCTGGTGGAGATCGAGATGCGCGAGTTGCTCACCGAGTTCGGCTACGACGGCGAGAACACACCCATTGTGATCGGCTCTGCCCTCTGCGCCCTGGAGGTAGGATGTGGACGCACCTTGTGTTTTATCGGTTTGCTTAGTATTGACTAAAATCATCAGCCTGACGTGTCCCAGTTGTTTCGTGTTGCTGATGCTGTTGCCCTGTGTTAGAACAAGCAGCCTGAACTGGGAGAAAACGCAGTGATGAAACTGCTGGAGGTTGTGGATTCCTATGTTCCTCTGCCCAAAAGAGAGCTGGAAAAGCCTTTCCTCCTGCCCATCGAAGGGGTTTTTTCTATCCCAGGTAAGCTCCTCTCATACACTCGGGGTATGTCTTTACACATAAAGTGCAAACGTATCTGTAGTATTTAGCACACTGGAAGTAATGAACACAAATCCAAACTTTAGGCAGAGGGACCGTCGTGACCGGGACATTGGAGAGAGGCCTGATTAAGAAAGGAGACGACTGTGAGTTTATGGGTCACAACCGTTCCTTCAAGACTGTGGTTACAGGTGAGCAACTCCATCTTGTGACACCAAATAAAATGTGTATGATGTATCAGCAGATCTAAGGGAGCCAATATAGTGGCCTTGCAACAGCATTTGCTCTTTTTTTTTATTTTTTTTATTATTTTGTCATGTAGCACCCACAAACCTCGATTGTATTTTATAGTTAAAATCTGAAAGGTGTGGCATGCATTTCTAATCAGGACTATTCACTCAGATGAATGGAGAGTACTACTCAGGAGGAAGCTGATGATAAACGCACGTCATTTTCATTCATAAAAAAGTATCATGCAAACTTTCCATCCACTTAATAGATTATGCAGTACTTTATGTTGACCTTTCATAAAATCCCAATAAAAGAAAAAAAATAAATAAAGTTTGTCCTTTGTAATGGGACAAAGTGTGAGAACAGTTCGAGGGGCGTATGCTTGTTTTACAATGTCGAAACACCCGGCCTGCTGCAGCATGTGGGCTTTTACACGGAAACTTCTTCAACATGATGAGTGAAGCAGTCTGCCGGTGTCGGGTTCAGGTATCGAGATGTTCCACAAGTCTCTGGACCGGGCCGAGGCCGGCGATAACCTGGGCGCTCTGGTTCGAGGCCTGAAGAGGGAAGACGTGAGGAGAGGGATGGTGATGTGTAAGCCGGGGTCCATCATGCCTCACCAGAAGGTCAAAGCACAGGTGTGTCTCTTTAAATAATCACTTACTAATGACGTCTAATTCAGATTTTTTATTTTTTTATAGTCCTTTCTAATTCATTCCTGGTGCGCACACTCACTCTGGAGAGGTTATAAGGTCAAGACCGCTAAGTTGGCGAAGTTGTTTTATGATGAAATCAAATCCCTCTGATTACCCAGAAACCACTTCTGTGTTATAAAAGCCTTTGTAGGTTTCAGCAGAAGTCAAACTTTTGGATTCAATTAACGCCAAGCAGCGTATGCTTCTCCAAAATATTTCATCAACGAATCTTTATTTTTAGTTTGTGTCAGTTTGAAACGAGGGTTATTAGCTAACACGATTCACAGCGTGTCTAATGTTTTCCAGGTTTACATTCTGAGTAAAGAGGAGGGAGGCCGACACAAGCCGATCGTCACCAACTTCATGCCCATCATGTTTTCCCTCACCTGGGACATGGCCTGTAGGATCGTTCTACCTGCAGACAAGGTGAGCATCTTCCAGGGTTGTTGTCTCAATTCGACCGGGTCGAGAGTCTAAGTTGCAAATCGGGTTGTTGCCGGACGATGACTGTGTTGCTCTGTTTAAGGAAATGGTGATGCCAGGAGAGGACATGTTGATGAATCTGACGCTTCGCCAGCCCATGGTGCTGGAGAAAGGCCAGAGGTTCACTCTGAGAGACGGAAACAAAACCATCGGTACCGGCCTGGTCACAGAAATCCTGACCATGACAGACGAAGATCAGTTCAACTGGGGCTGAAGGGGAAAGTCCGCAGAGATGGCTGGGCGGGGATGGGGAGGGATCTGTTCGTGGGACGGCTGGGAGTTTGTCGAGTCAGATGAATTTATTCAACAGAAACACAGAAAACTGAAATAAAAGCTGAGATAACACAGAAAAAAACGCAAGCATGTGTTAAGCAGTTCCTCTCAACCAAAATACCTATAATGTGCAACTTAGACTGTATTGGTCAAAATGGTCATTTGTGTAATAAAATGTATTTAATAATAAAACTGCCCTGTTTGTTTTGTGGTGCTTGGTATTACCAGCTGAATGTTTTCCTGTAAAGTTTAATGTCTCAAACATGGAATGAAATTATTATAAATTTTTGCTAAATCCTGAAAAATATTGCATATCGAACAAGTCTTGCGGCAAAATTGAGATTATGAAGCATACAGGTGTGCATGCTATTGTGGTGTTGTACCACAAGAGGGCAGCAGAGGTGCCTGAAACAAAGTTTATATTCTCGTTTTTAGAATAGAAATATCCTTTATTGTTCTGTCGGAGAATTTCATGTGTACTAGTGAGAAGCAAATAGAAGAATGTAGGTAAACACGAAGCTAAAAATATTAAAAGAACTAAAAATTGAAAGAAGAGACTGCAATGCAGGGGCAAATTTACAGCAGAAGAAAATAATACTGTACAGTTATAAATAGCTCCGATTAAAATAAATGTAAAAGAAAATGACATGTTTAAGAAAAAGAAAAATATAGAGATTTTTTGCTTTTATTTTTTATTTTATATGTCAGTTTTGGTACTTCATAGTTGAGAGCATATACAAAAGTTATTTTACACGTTTTTTTTTAGATTTGCCTAAAATTTGAGAATATTCCTAATCTTGTTTCACTTCTGAAATATTGAAAACACAATCTGAAGTATAAATGTGCAGGTTTTATATTTTTTATTATTTTTTCAAAAGATCCCACTCACCAACACCTCAAAAGCGTCAATAATTAACTGTAAAGTCAAATATAAAATGATTTTAAAAACAAAAACGTGACAAGCAGAAACACCCGTGAATACAACTTGAAAAAAAAAAGCTAATTTGCATAAAACCGAAAATTATTAGTCGTTAATGTTATATTAGTGAAAACATTTATAGTTTTAATAAATGTATTTATTCTTATAGCGTTCTGCAGGCCCGGAAGTGAAAGCAGTGAAATGCTAATTCGATAATATTAAAACATTTAGTACATGACATAGAGCATATATTAAGCATACACTTCAGTAAATCCACATATTTGTGTTCAAAACTATTCCTTTTTTTATTGGTCTCATGTAATATTTTAATCTTAAATGTCATGTTCTCATAAACTGTTAGTGGAAAGCCATCGTAACAGAAGTACAGGCTTGACTCGGTGAAATGAATTACGGAACTCAATAAATTTTTTTAAAATATTCAAGTTTATTGAATGTGACTGACTAAAGCTGCGAAGAGACCTTAAAAATGCAGGATTTTATGACATATAATTCATGACTGTAATAATACATTTTCACAATTAGAATGACCTGGATCGGAACAAAACTTATTCATAACCTTTTGAGGATCTCCACATTTTCCATACACCACGTGTTTAATTGGAGAGAACATCACGTGCATGTTTAGTGTTGTTTTCCAGTATAAAATACACGTCTTCTGTATTTAGCTCCATCTGATTATCCAGCCTGTTCTGACCTTTTTCTGAAGAAAAGCATCCTCACAGCTTGATGCTGCCACCACCTAGTTCGCACGTGGGCCAAAAAATAAAAAATCAAACACCCACCACACTTTCCAGTTTTTTCTTTTTTTTTTTTTTTTTTAAAAAAAAACAAAAAAAAAGAAAAAACAAAAACATATTCTTTTCCTTGTGCCTCAAAATTTTAACACACTCTGTGAAATATACCGTCTCCAGGTTTGCATCCTGATCGTGTCCCGGAGGTCAGAGCAGCGGTCGGTGCTCCGGCTGCTCGTCAGACGTTCTTCAGTTGCCGTGTTTGCTGTCGGTATTCGAGTCAGAGTCTCCTGTAATCCAATCAGCCTCCCGCTGTAATCAAATCCCGAACGTCTGCAGCGGTCAAGGGCCAGGAGCAAAGAGCACCGCTGAGTGATGTGCTCAGCTGGAGGACCCATGTTTCCAGGAGCTAAATAACTCAGGGCATCAGACAGTGAGAGATCTCTACATGTTTCACCAACAGTTGAAGCAGCAAATGCGATTCAAGCAGCTGCTGCAACGAGTTTTTCCACTTGTTAGTTTTAACAACTGCTCACGTTGCAGATGTAACGGGGTTTTATTTTGCCAGTGAAGTTTGTCAAGATTTGATTGGTCGTTCTTTGAGTTTGCTTTGTTTGGTCGGGAAGTTGTTTCTCCAGAAATTTATTGGCGTTTTAAGTTCCGTTATGCTGCGCTTGGCAGTTGGTGGTTACCATAGTAACCGGTAACTGACAGCTCAGCGCCCTTTTTCTGACCTCTGATGGCTTTTTATACTGTAGACTAAAATTAACTGCTATTAAGTTGGGAATGATTCAAGTTTAATTTGGTACAAGCATAAGGAAAGATACTTTTTTTCTTCTTCTTCAACGATTAAAACTGTTGAAACGATTTTCAGATGCAACTGTCCTAGAGATGCTTGGAAATAGGACCAAAAAGTAACACGAGTTCATATGAAGTCATTTCGAAGCAGTTAGATAACACCTTATCCCGTTCTGATCAGCCCTATTGCCAGTTTCCTTTGTCAGCTTTTCCCCACCCAGGGTGGATTTTTCTTCCATCCTAAAGTTCATCGTCTTTAACCTTCAAGCTGCTCACGCCCACAAGAAGAATAACACAATGCCACCCAAACCTTTTGATGCCAGTGGTTGTTGGAAAAAGGACCTGCAATGAAATATCAAGAAAATGCTAAGAGTGGGTTTCCTTGGCGTGACCATATCTTGATTATATGTCGACTCCTTGAGCCAAGAACAGCTTCGATATCTTGTTGCAATCGATAGAAAAAATATTTCCAAGCGAAAAGTGGATAAGTTATCTTACATGAGTGTCAATGAGTTGTTTTATTTATGAAGCCAGTTTTTAAAAAAAATAGCACCAAAACATGTTTTGTACTAAATACTTGCAAATGTTTATTAGAGTTAGAAAAAATTGGTGATTTTAATAGCTTAATTGAACCATTCTTATTCAAAGGTTATTTTGTTAAAAACTAGAATTGGGTGTGCAACCTAAATTGTTTCGTGGATTAGCAGTAAGTTTGTCAAAATTATGCATGAAGGCTCTATTATTTACAACCATCAAAAAGCTCCTAGCATAATTCTGGTTGGACGTGTGGATCTATTTCTTAGTAGAACAAGTAGAGCTCAGTTCAATCGATTGATTTCCTGTCACAGATACAGATACAGATTAATAAAATAAAGGTTATAGGTCCAAATTAGTTCCCATGTCTTTTTTGTGACCATTGTTCTGTTAGATCATCCAATTTGTTTTTCATTCAAGTTTCATCTGTTTGACACAAACTGATGCCGTCACATGAAAAGAAAAGGTCAGGATGTTAAAAAACAAACATCCAGGCTTGTAGCTGTAGCTTAAAGTAGAAGATGCTGGGGCAGCAGTGAAAGGAGTTTAAAATTAGCGCCGAATAAGAAAGGAGCAATTTTTTCAACTCAAATGTCCACTTAAGAAACTTTTTTTTTTTGTTGCTAAGAACGCATATAGAAAAGATGAAATTGCCTCCACCTTAAAAACGTTGAAATGTGGCTGAGAAAAAGGTGAACACAAATCCACATAAAGAGATCTACCCAAATGTGTTTGAAAGGCGGCTGGGATGAATCAGTTGGGATAACCAAGCGATAATTTTAATGTTTTCATTTAGACTCAGACGGGACCTGTGGGCTGAAACAACTTCGGTTTTCACTTTTATTTATTTGTTTTTGGGGGTTGAGTAGTAACATGAATATCAAAGATATTTCATGGTCAAACAAGGCAAGAACTGAGCTGCTTGACCACAATGATAAGAAATATGTTGGGTAGGAGCAAAACGAGGACTTCAAACAACATGCATGGTTATGGTAGCATCATGCTGTGTGTTTTTTCCCCCTCCCAAAAAAACCTCAAAGTCAATAGAATAATGAAGGAGAGCTTCCGCCAAGTTCCTTATTTTTCCTGCAAATCTTCAAGTAGGTGGCAGAAACTTGGACGCACCATCAGGGTGTTCCAACATGATGACAAACACACATCAAAGCTGGGTTTAGAGTGGAAAAGGCAGACTCAGATTCACCGTCTGGGATGAACCTGACCAAAGTGCCAAAGATAAGGAACAGAACACAGCCATGTGAAGAAGCAGCCGAACTTGTAATGGTCTGCAGCTCCCCTAAAGACCTGCAGAACATTTTAAGATAAAGAGGAAGCTCTTCTGCTTGGAAGAAAATCATTAAGAAATTGAAGGTGGTTTAAAACCTCTGCGCAGAACAGTAAATCACTCAAAGGAACAAATTTTATTAGCATACTTTTTTTTTTCCTGAGACCATTAACTCATTAAGACTCATTAAATTCTGACAGTAATCACTAATTTGACGGCAGCTCATTAGCAGCAAATAAACGATGTTGTGCCGAAGCGTCAGGACTTCTTCGTCGAGGCGCAGGAGCTGCAGCTGTCAGCGGAGCGTCGTGTTCCTCTGCCCTCCACCTCTCTCTGTCGGCTGAAGGGAAGCACAGATAGCTGCCACAATTAGGGCTGAGTGCGGCTTTCAGCAGCCCACTCTGCGCGCTCAGAGACCGACCCCGCATGACTTCTCGTCCTCCGACACATGCCGAGTGGGTGGGAGACATCTCCTCCATCACGCGGCTCATCTCGGAGGATGCAGCTCCACGGATGTGACAAGTAATGTTCTCATTTAATCTACCAAGAAAAAGGTAGATGTTTATCTGCAGCTTGATGCCTCTTTGGCGTCACATGTGTCAGGTCAATTAGTAAAACCGATCTGACGTCTGAAGGCAGGACCGGGACGCGAATGTGTTTCTAGTATTTCCTTCCTGGAAGGACAGAAAGAAGTCTGTTGCCGTCTGAAAATCTATCTCACGCCTCCAGAACCTCAACACATGCTCTCATGTTACGACCCTTCTGCATTCTTGTTATCTGTGTGCCACCCCCTTTTTCTCAGCTTCCACTAAATAAAATCCAGTGCAGCCAGCTGCTTTCAGACGTCGGGTAACAACCGCACACAAATCACGCCGGCCATTGTAACTCTGGAAGAGCTACAGATTTCTTTTTTATATAGAGAAAAATGCAAATAATAATAATAATAATAATAATAATTTCACTGTGTTCTTCGTTTAGCTGCTTACCAATAGCTTAGCATGCATTGTTTTAATAAAATGCACAAAATCATCAAAGCTTTGCAGGAAAATGGATCTGAAAAAGATTAAAAACTTGTCAAAATCAATGAGTGGCTGTGTCAAAGTTTGCTATTGTGTTAACCTTGCAGGATGTTTGTGTTCTATATGTGAAATTAGAATGAAAGGGGAAAAAATATGGTTAGCAAAACATAAACACATTTTACATTTTATCGATCAGTTTCCATTTTCATGAGATTCTAATTGGACAGTAAAAAATGCACCCTAGAAACATGTTTAAAATACAGACTAAACTTGAGCTATTTAGCCAAGAAGGACAGAGAGGTAGAAATTTCAGCTTGGACGTGCAAAGAACTTAGATTGCTGCCTGATCTTGAATGTGCGTTTCTGTCTGCGATGTGTTCTCTGAGCTCAACGTGAATGAAGAACAGCCACGTCTTCTCCATGTACATGGAAAGGCGTGCCTGCTGGGTTACATAAGAGTGAAAGCGGAGACCTTTGACCCCCTGCCCCCCCCAACCAGAGAGGGTTCAGCAAATCACCACCGTAAATTATAACCTGCTCCTGTTTTTCCAAGCAACTTGTTCACGCTTCCCCACCGGCTGATCTTATGTTAAAACTCAACACAGAGCAGGTGCTTGTTGTTGCTGTGGTGTCTGGCTGCAAGGAAGAAAAGGCAGAGAGGTTGGCTTTGTGGTGTTTTTTTATAGTAATCTGTAGATTTTATTTGTACTCTGCGCATTTCCAGGTAGTTGTTGTTTCACACAACAAAGTAAAACGAAACAAGGCAAAAATCAGAATAATTCAGATACATTCAGTGGAAGACATCGAGAACAAATAAATCGTCTTTGAACATTATTTCAATCTTTTCAGCAAAAATATATGGAGAAATTATGTTTTTTTTTCCTTTATTTTTTTGTCTTCTTCACTTTTAAGTCAGAAAAACAGGGGGGAGGGGGAGATAAACAAACTATTTACAAAATGTTTTCCAGACAGCTGTACAGATTTAAACTTTTGTGTTTCTTCAGGAAGATCTGACCTCAGTGCAGAGGAACCACCCTTTGGTTTCCAGAGACGGCCGGTTCTGCTGCTTTCAGCACAAGTCAGCGAAACACATATATATTGAAAAAAACACAACAAATCTGCTGAAATGGGCGTCAGGTGCACAAAGCTAACCCACATAGAGCTTTTGGTTTGACTAATGGTGAGGAGAAAGTCATTCATCTCAGGAGAGAATCAAGAGTCCTAACTACAGGCTTTATTACTTATCTACTATAAGAAATACAAACAGTGAAGATGAACTGTTTAAAGTGTCTTTTAACAGTACTTTAGGAGTCTATTATGAGGTTTAGGGCCTGGGTTTAAAGTGTCTGTTTCTGTGGAGGGGCCAAATGTAATTTAGCAAATGATGTGGAGTTACATCAGCAGGTCATTTCAAATCAGGAGTCTTACTTAGATCAACTATGTGAGACACATAGTTGATCTTCCCCACCTCTATTCACATTAACAACAAATCAAAGGTTTCAGATTTTTGTCTTCTTCTTCTTCTTTTTGCATGGTTTGTTTCCAGTGAGAACAGATTGTGATGAGAACTGCTCAAATCTTGCAATGTTGCACATTTTAAATAACAGGACAGCATAAAATCTCCTCTGACATGATGACTCTGTCAAGTCAATTTAACGACAGCACACGTTTCTACCAAAAAGTGAGCCGTGCTTTTTGTTGGAAAACATTCAAGGATGAGGATGTTTTATTAAAAATGTGCATGCTTGATTTTTTTTTTCTTATTCCTATAATTTATCATTGTGTGTTTCATAACATTTCTCCTTGTTTTTGTGTAGTTTTTTATTTTTATTTTTTTCATTTTGGGCATTAGCTGAACGAGATTCCACCTCGCCTCTATAATCATAGACGGAGAGAGGTAAAACAAACAAACAAAAAAACTTATTCTATATTTCCCTGACTCCCATACTGTGAAACTGTTTCAGCAGCAAACTGTGCTGTGATTCCTCGGCAGAAGAGCCCCTTGTGTAATTCTTCTGAAAGCTGGAAGCGTCTATGTTAGAGGTCAGCGTTATTGGCACAGTCTTTCACTTTGCTGGACTAGTTCAGGGGCCCCGGCTGCCATTTGGTTGGATGACATATCCTGATTAACATAAAAAAAACTACAAGATGCTACAACTGCATTATACTATCTAAACAACATTTTTATTTAAAAAGAAAACATTATCTTTGATTTTTTTAGCAATTTGATATTTGTTGCATTTTGGCTCTGAGCAGTTACTCTTTTAGTAAGTACACATTTTATCATGATACAGCACAAATGTCAATGTGCTTAACTGGGATTTTGTGATAAAACAACACAAAGGAGAGGCTGAAAGAAGTTATTGTTAGTTAGAAATAGGTCTGGACTTAGTTTGAGATTCGGTGACACAATGTGGAAAAGCTCAAGGTAGTGTGTGTTTATGATTTCAGGTGACTTTAAGATCTGTATTAACTTATAGCAAAGAGTTTTCCTAGTTAATTTGTCATTTATGTTTTTGTCCCTTTGGTCAAGGTGAGTTACTGGCATTACTTTGAGTCTTGGCAGTTGTTACGGTATGATGCTGAGCTGAAAATCTGTTTAGTCTAAAAATTTGGCTTAGTAAATCAGCTGCACTGCAAAGTCATGTCATTTTGCAGCTGCATGTAGTCCAGTTGAAGCTGTGAATTTTTTCTCAAAATACATGTATGTATAAAACCATGTTGATTTTCATGCACTTCAGATTTAAGATCCTCGTCAGTAGGACAGTTTCCAATTGCATGTAATAAAGCTCATGAACCATCTCAGAAGGAAGAAAAAGTCATGCATCTTGTGACGTTTTGAATTTATCCCTTGCGTGGCAGGCATGGCGTACCACTGGTCTTCAAACCGTTACGAAGGCGTCCCCATCGGTGTCCCAGTGTCTACAGGACGACATTCACAAGCCGACCCACTTCAGCCATGACAGACCTTCTGTCAGCAGACAAAGGTTAAAGTGCGGATTCTCTTCGAGACGATGGCTGATTGCGGTCAGCTGGGGTTAGCTCCGACGGACAACTTTTGTCTTTTTCCGTCTCGGCGTCTCCATCCCCTTCCTCATCCCTGCTGATGAAGGCCAGCTCGTTCTCGTAGCAGAAGGAGTTGGCGCCAGACGTTGGGAATTTCCTCTCCTCCATGTCTTTGGCGCTGCACCTGGGCGTGGACGGCACCTCAAAGGTTTTGTGAAAGTAGGCGTAATCGATCCGGTACTGGCTCCTCTCCTCGAAGATGATGGGCTCGAAGCGGTGGCCCCACAGGATCTCAGACGGCAGGTAGGAGGTTCGCGCTTGCGTCGTCATGGCCGTTGCCTCCACCAGTCCTTCCAGGATGATCACAATCTCGAAGTCGGACATTTCCAGGTCTTGCTTGCTGATGCCAAACAGGGGACTCTCTTCGTCGATCTCATGGATGACAGTGAGGGGAGCGACCAAAAACAGGCGGTCGGTGCCTTTGTCGTAGCCAACGTTCATGTCGATTTGATCCAGGGGGATGTACTCGCCCTCCTCGGTGTAGCGGGGCTTCACCATCTGAGCCCGGACATGAGCCTCCACAATGTGGCTCTTCCTCAGGTTGGCAACCCTGAACATGAGGCACAGCTTCCCGTCCCGCATGGCGATCACCGCGTTGTGGCTGAACAGCAGAGTCTCGGCACGCTTCTTTGGCCGCGCCATCTTGGCCATGATGGCGCCAATCATGAAGGCGTCGATGATGCAGCCCATGATGGATTGAAAGACCACCATGAAGACGGCCGCTGGGCATTCCTCCGTCACGCAGCGAGCTCCGTAACCGATCGTCGTCTGGGTCTCGATGGAGAACAAGAAGGCCGTCACGAAGGTGTTTACCTGCGTGACGCAGGGAACAAAATCCCCCCTGTTCTTCTCCATGTCGCCGTGCAGGAGGCCGATGACCCAGAAGGCCAAGCCGAACGTCAGCCAGGACACCACAAACACCAGGCTGAACAGCAGGAACATGTACCGCCAGCGGATGTCCACGCAAGTGGTGAAAATGTCCGACATATACCTCTGGGACTTCTCGTCCATGTTTGAGAAGTGGATGTTGCACTGGCCGGTCTTGTTGACAAACCGGCTGTGGCCTTTGCGTCTCGTATGGATCTTGCCATTGCCAAAGCTGCCCACGGCTGGCATGGTGCCGAGTCTGAATCCTTCTTCTTCACAGGACAGAAAGCTGTGGTGGTGGTGGTGGGCCCTTCCTACACTCATGCCGCAGTGAAACGCAGCCAGGGGGGCTTCACACAACAAGCCTGGCTCATGCACAGCTGAGCCCTCTGGCAGAGGTGCACAGCTCTGTTTGGTGACAACTTGGTAGCAGTCGTCAACTTCTGGGAAGGAGAGGACAGGCAGGATGTTATTATCACCAAGTACAAAGATGGAGCAGAAGAACAAGACAAAAACTAAGAGTGTGATGAAAAACATTTAACCAGTTGTCCTTTTAGTCCAAATGTTTCAAATTCAGTGTTCAGTCTTCATTCACTGAATAACTGTGACAGACATATTTCAGTGTTTTCAGTTTCAAACTTTGGCTTTTTCCCTTTGCCCTCCAAATCGTCCTTTCGGCGACAATCGAGGCATTGATCTGTGTCTGACTTTCTCGTTTCTCCTCTTGCATGATCGGAAATACTCTGGTTCATACTATAAACATTTCAAAGCTCATCAAGGTACAGAAATAGCCAGCTAATTCAATGCCCTGCCACTTTATGTGACGTATCTTGTTTTTCCTCCAGCTGGCACAACTATTAGAGGCACTGGAGTACCGCGATGAGGCTGTGTGATTCCCTCGCGAGGCTGAAGTGGAACGTAATAGGGGCTAAAAAAAGATGGGGCAGAAAACTGGGTATTGAAACAGAGGTCAGCTCAGACACAAGTGGTTCAATGGCAGCCCTCAAAGTGATCACCAAAGATATTTGGTTTTAATAAAAATGGTTTATAACAGTGCAGTGCCATCTACGTGCTTTAGAAAATGATTAACTCGTCTTACCCTTAAAGTTTCAGGCATGTAATTACTATTGAATGAGTTAGTAGTAATTGAGATTTTTTTTTTTTTTTTAAACTGTCAGATTATCCATTTTGAAGCTAAGATAATGCTATTTTTGCAGACTCCTGTATGGACATCTTGTAATTTTTCAGTTTCAGAAACTGAACTTATAGTCACTGGCTGATTATTACTTTCCAGTGGGAGTTTCTAATCTCTTCATCAGACTTTTATTTTATTCATACACTCTGTATTGAGCTAAAAGTATTCATCTCCTTTCTCTATCCTGTTTTATCTTTTTCTTTTTCATATTACAACTCTTTTGTAGCCTCGAACAAGCTTTCCTAAAGTAATGCCCTTCCCCCTGCAGCTTCCCCCATCTGTGTTCAAGAAACCGTCAATGCAACATGACTCTGACATCCTAAAGTTTCCAGCTAAAGGTGCACAGAAATTGTTTGAAGATAACAAGGTGGATATTCTGGCGTGACCTAGTCAAAGCCCAGACCTCAATTCAATAGAGAACTTGTGGTAGGACTTGATGAGTGGTAAAATATCCCAATGAGTGAATACTTTTTTAGAACCATCGCATAAACAAAAATGTTTTCATTTTAAGCACTCTGAACTAAATTTAGAATCAGTTCTTTTTCAGGGGGAACATCGTCAAGCTTTTGTTGACGATGAACTGAATAATCCACTTTGAGTTTCAAAGTTTAAAATAAACCTGCTTTAAACTGGGCCGACTGCGATTGCGTGCAAAAATTCGTCTTACAATCGGAAAGTTGTTGGTTTGACTCCAACTTTCTCTTGCAATCTATGATTAATCTTTGTATCAAGCAACTAACATCTTTGTATGAATTTTGTGAGTGAAAATGGTGAGTGCAATTTGATGAATGCGGCAGCGTCCATTTCTACTTGTCTACAACTTTACTCCTGACATCTCTGCTGTGTTCCTTGGCCTTCATAGTGTTGTCTTTGCATTGGACAAAAACTGCTTCAATGTGTCTCACAATTAGATTAAAAAAATCAGTATTTTTATTGTGATAACTGGTCACTAGGAAATCCAAAAGGTATGACGAACATCTGGATGTTATTTTGGAACCCCAAGTGTAAAATCAAGCTTATATGTGAAAAACTTCTAAAATAGTTTTGAGGAAAAAAAACCCCAACCTCATCTTAACTCCTTTTTTCAGATAAGATTTGTTTTCTGTACATGCTGCGTAAATATATTTACATATTTAAATTTTCCCCTGTTTTTTATTGCATTGCTGTCTGGGATCAACTTTTGCAAATAGTTGTAAAGTTTGTGATGACAAAGAAGCATTTATCATTTTACATAATAAGCCAACAAAGTGGCATCCTTGTAAAATCCAAAAAATGTATAATCTGTTCAACTTTGAGAGACTGCAATTCAGTAAGATGCTAACATAATTTGGACAATCGTTTCTCTCATTTTGAAATAGTTTCTGGACATCTGCTGGCCCCCAGACTGCAGGGGGGAGCAAGTTTAAGGGTTCACCTTGGTGGAGAAATGGCTAAGTATCCATTCGAATGAAGGCATTTAGTAACAAAATGCAAATGTTTACTAAAAGCCGCCCTTTAGGTTTAAACATACTGTGCGTTTGAGTTGTAAATGGAGAGACTAATTTAATTTCTAAAAGCTGTTAGAAAAGAAAAAGAGAAACTGGTTTGCATAACAAAAAATGAACACTAATATCTGGGTCATTCTAGCAAAATTGGAAAATATGCTTCCATTTCTTTGCTTTTTCTCATATTTCTCAGTTTAATGATGAAGGAATCATCAAATAAATATATTTGCAACAGATGTGCTTTTTTTTATTATTATTATTATTATTATTATTTGTTTTAATAAATCTTCTTGGTGGAGTCATGTAGTTTGTCCTGCCAGCGTCACCATCATGGATCATGGGTAACTCCCTGTTTCTACCCTTCATTTAACAGGTGCATGTAATAAAAAAAAAAAGTAGGGCAGGGACAAATTCACGATACTGGGACAAGCACTAATAAGTGTCAAACTGCTCTTTGAATTATAACAGCGGATTTGATTTTTCTGCGTGCTTTTAAACAATAGTTGCTGTTTCCTGATCATCTAGTTGCTAGGAAGCAGAATGTGAGTTTCGCAGGGATATTATTTTCTAATTTCTTGGTGCCAAAGCTCGTCTGCTTTCTCACAAATCACACTCTGCCTGCTGTGCTGTTATATTAATGCTAAGGAGACGGCAAGCGCTTTTCCTGCTGTGAATTGTTCTTACTGGAAATATATTTGAGTTGTGAGATGAGCAATGATCCAACGATAAATCCATCCTCACTGTGATGTGTTATTAAAAGAAAAACTCACCTTTTGTTCATGTGTTCTTGATAAAAGCAGATCTTTATTTTTCCTTCTTTTCCAAAGCTTCCAGGTTTTTTGTTTTTTTCACTAGCCAAATTGTTGCATGACTTTCCTCAAGCTCCTTCCTCTTTTTCTCTTCTGTTAAGGGTAAAACCACTCTATCATCCCGAGAAAGCAAAGCAAATAACCAGTTAATATCTTCATGTTTCCGTCTGATTTAAAATGATCTATTTCTCCACCAGAGCTGGAGAGGATCCCAATCTGTCCTGACGTCCAGGGGTCCAGAAACAGACCAAAAAAGAAAAAATAAATGTAAAAAATTACAGAAATACTTCAGCCAGGCTCTGAAGTCATAATTTTTTACTCTCAAAATAGAACAGCGGACTAATTAAATGCATTCATGGCCTGCTGGTCTGGTCTGGTCCAATCAACAATTCGACTCTTCACAGTTTATCCTCGCAGCAGCGGTGGCCGACAGTCTCTCCTCTTCCACGTGTCTCTCACTTTCTTGGTATATCTGCCATCTGATCTTGTTCTGCTGCATATCCCACTCCGTATCCCACATCCAGTGAACTATTGCTCACGGCTCATCTCCGGTCCTCCCCCTCCCTCTCACCGTGTCACTGTAGATACTTGGCATTTGGAAATGACTACACACTCTTCCTCGGCGAATTGTTGATGATCGGCTGATGAGAACTGCTGATGAAAGGACCAACTGGTTCCGTCAGGTTTTAACACGTGCAAGCCTGACCCAAACATGATGAGTGGAAATGTTCTTATGAAACTGGTTTGACTATACAGCATTTGAATTCAGAGAAAATACTTCCAGTGACTGGTTTGGTTTCCGTTTAGACTCATTTGGATATTGGAAATGTTCTGTTAGAATAGCAAATAGCTGATTTCTGAACGTCAATATTTTTCCATAATATATTGGTTATTTTGTTCTAAAACATGGACTCCCATGTTAAAATGGAAGGGTTTTTAAAATGCATTAGACAAGTCTATTCAGGATGAAGCTGCAAAAGATAAAAAATCAACAACCTGGTTGCAAGTCTGCCCACAGCACCCAGTCTCTTTCAATCTATGCCTACAATTAATGATAATAAACTTGATAAGCAACAGGGACATTATAAAGCTTGCAAAAACTGCACGTTTCTCCAAAATTTACTTAAAAAACCACTTCAGGGAAGCCTTTAAAGAAATCG